>NW_009208657.1:41059-85877 GCF_000690835.1 Fulmarus glacialis
GCAGTGATGGGAGGCACGTTGGAGCGAGGGGGCTGCGCAGCTTCCCGCGCTCGAATAAAGGCGTGGGGTTGGGGGAGGTGGGATGGATGGGCAGCGTCAGACTCTGGGAAGCGGACCCAGGGCTAAGCTGGGGTCTGTAATGCAAAAACTTAAATCCACAAACTCCAAAACTTGAGGGAAATGAATGTCAGGCTCCTGTGGAGGTGCTAATGATGTAGGGAGAGGACAAAGAGGAGATAAGCGAAGTCTACCCTGTTATACGGCTGTCATCCGGATCCTAACGGCTGGTCAGCTTCGACACACATTTATTAGCTTTCAGAAGATTTTTGGAATATTGTGGAAGATGGAAGAAAAGACCAGTGTCACACAAGCACACATTAATACAGGTTTGAAGAGACCCCTGCTCAAAACAGGTATAACCTCGGGACGAGATGACGTTGCCCAGGGCTTCGCCTGGATGAGTGTCAAATAGCTCCGAGGATGGAGGCTCCACAGCTTTCCTCTGCCCCTGTGCCAGGACTTAACCCCTCTCACTGGGACCATTTTCCTCTTGCACCTACTTCGTATCTCGCTGCAAGCCGTGCCCGTTGCCTCCTGCCTGGGAAGGGTCTGGCTCCATCGCCCCTAGAAGCCCCCCTCACCCTCTCCCCGCCACCAGCAGCCCCCCCTCTGCCAGTGTCGGCACCGTCTCTGCACAGTGGCAATTTGTCCCACGCTTCTTCTTGGCTACTTCTGCTCTGAAATAGCAGAGGTTGTGAAAGGCGCTGGCTGCAGCTCGAGTTCAAATGTGAATATGCCAGACGAGCCACCGTCGGAGGCTCCAGGGATGAGCCGTGTGCTGGAAGGGAGCAGCTTTGATTAAGTGGATTATGCTGGAAATAAGCACCAGACAAAGCACTGAAATGTTGACATGAGCTATAGCAATAAGAAATGGCAGTGATTAATAAGCTGCAGTACTGTAACTAATCAGTGTTTGCAAGCACTTTGGACCTGGAAAGCATCTGCTGAGAACTGTTCACTGTGAACATTTCCTATATGATGTTGACAAATCATACTGATATCTTCACAACAGGGAAAGGGGCCGATGACTCCTTGGGTGGAAGGGATGTTTTAATGATGTTTTCTTCCCGTAGGCACACCACGTCCTCGTCACGGGCTGCAGGACGTCACCCGTTCCCTGGCCCGTGGCTTTGTGCCTCCATGTGCATTAGGGTTCGGGCTCCCGCCGTGCCTTCAACCCTCAGGGAGCCTCCCGCACACCCAAACCTGCTCGGGATCACAGGCAGAGTGCAGGCAGGACGGCTGCAAGGCACATCGGCCCAGGGGCACCTGCAGGGACATCAGCCACGATTTCTGCTACGTCTTTTCCAGCTCCATCACCTCCCTCCCGCCCCATTCTCCAGCCAGCAGACGATTTCCCCAGGTTAGCATGAGCAGCGCACACGGATCAAAGCCCATTATCAAATTTTCTTTCATGCCAAGTTGAGTTGGAACTAGATTTTCTAGAGAAGAACATACAATTTCATTACGGTAGAAGCCAGCAAAAAAAAAAGCTGCTTGCTGATGAGAAACCTCCATCCTTCTTGTAAACATTTCTGGGGAAAAGAGTCCTCTGAGTCAAACCAACGGCCCTGTCTTATCACTGCCGGCGCAGACATCCCACCTCCTTCCCCAGACACCCTGTCCTGAGACAACAGGTGAAAAGCGAGTTCACGGAGTACTTTTTCTTCCTCCAGTTTCCCTTTTCTTTTCCCCCCCGTCTCACCCGCCTGCCTTTTATAGTGTAACACATGTCAGGGTTCATGTAACAAAAAGAATTTCCAATGTCAGGCAAATAATTTTTCCATCTGTGGGGGTTTTTTTTCTCCCCATTTTGTATTTTTTAACGGAAGTGGCATCTGCGAGGTGCTGGCTGTAACCGATACGTCCAGGAGCTGCGCAGTTCATTACCAGCAGCCCGCTGTCGGCATGCCATTTTTGGCTGCTCCAGCTGTTGTTATGGAGAGGGCATGCATCGGTTCAGCTGACAGCTGCAGGCTCGCGGAGAAAATGAAAGTTGTTTTTTCCTGTTCAGCAGTTGTCTTCTCCTTCCCAACACACCCTGGTGGGGTTTTCTAGTAACAGGCTAAGGTTAGAAATCATGAAAAATGTGCACAAGTGTCTTCTTGATATGGGTCAGGTCTTGCATTTCCATTTTCAGAGGGGTGCATCCCCAAAGGTGGTTGTGTACGAGCCTGATTTACCTGGCTGGGAAACCCCGAGAAGGTAGGAGCTGCTCTGCGTTGTAATAACTCAGATCAGATGCTGAAGGAGCGTGATGAGAAGTGGAAGTGAGCGCTGGGGGAAGAAGGTCCTCCAGGTCCAGTGTTTGAAATATTTCTGTCAAAACCAGCTCTGAGCAGCAAGAACTAAGGAATAGGCGTTGCTTCCCTGGAAAACCATTAGAGACTGACTTCACTGGACAGCCCCTGCCTTTCTGCCTGCTGATGCTGAACCATCCCACCGGTGTGTGGGAGAGATGGTGGTAACCCTGACAGTCCCATGGCCGTGCCATCGGTCACCCACACGCCCTTCGTTCCCCTATCCCCATCCCTGGGAAATGCCCTCCGGGTGTGTAGGACCAGGCAGGGCTTTCCCCATCAACAAATCTGAGAAATACAGAGGACAACTGGCACAGGTACGGGCTCGTCGCCTGCCCACATGAGCCAGTGCTCGCTGAAGGGAAGGAAAGGCTTTGTCAGACCTCGAGCAACATGTGTGTGCTATTAAAGGCATGTTAATGAAGATAAATCTTTAGGTATGTACTGAAACCCTACCTGCACAATATAACAACAACAGCAGCCGTAGTTTGACAACCCTTCTGCTTGCACTGCCGTAATGTAACCGGATCTTATAATCTAGCTGGCTGGGATGCTATTACCCCTCACGGCTCAGCGTCAGGGACGTCAGGGTCCCAACCCAGAGCCCCGTGCGGAGCGGGGGGCGACAGCATCCTGCATCCCCGCAGCCCCCCCGCATTGCAATCGCAGCTCTGCTCTTGGTGCGGGGCACCCGTGGGTGCCGCCCCGGTTACACAACGCCAAGCCTTGACAGCAGGTCCTTCGCCTTCGAAGGAGGGCCTGATTTCTCGATAAATGCCTTGTGGAGGTTGAAATGCTCTTTCCATCGCTTTCCTGCCCACGCTCCTCCTGTGCGATCCCACACATGTGGCAATCAAAGCTAGGAAGCCAGCCTGACTTTCCGAGCATTTTTCACCGCTTTCTCACCCGTGGGGGAAGGTGGCAGGGGGAGAGCACCGGGGGATTTACAGCTCTCCGTCCCCTCCTCTGCGTTGCTCTGAGGTGTCCAGGGTCTTGCACCTACGATGGGAATGGCAGGCTGAGTGGTATCACTTACCACACACTGTTTTCGAATCTGCAACATGGATACAGGAGGAATATTTCTCCCTAGCAGAGTATCATAAGGCAAAAATCAAGAATATTTGTTTATCTTTCCAATAAAGGCATCATGGGAAGGATGATTTCCTACATGCTAAAACACAGACGGTATCACACCGAGAAAACCGAAGGAAATATTGCTCATCTATTCCTCTTCAACTGCCAAGGCATTTTCAAGCATCCTTCTTTTATTAAATGCCACATGAGACCTTTTTTTAATGCTACATGAAAGAAAGGTACTTTATTAGGTAAATATAATGAAATAACCATGTGTTGTTTCTCACTTCATGGCAAATGTTTCTACTTCCTGACGGTATTGATTCCAGATCGAGAAATGCTGCTTTATCCCAGTACCATTTACCTTTCACACAATCTGTTAAACTCAGCCTAAAAGCTGTGTAAAATTTCCTTTTCCATCAAGTTTCCTTGATTTTTTTTTAGTACAATACTTGTGGAGTCAAAAGATATTGCTCAAACTCAAATATTCATTCCAGTGCAATGTATTTGCTCTTCGTATTTCCTTTTTCTGTGTCCTACCATTTGCACACCCGTGAAAAGAGAATTTCCAGCTTGAATTGTGGAAAACAAATGACAAGGCACATTTAGTGGCAACCTTATTCAAAATTTGCAAGGTGCTGGTGCTAACGATGCATCACCCAATAGTAAAAGATGGAAACCATAAAAACCTTAAGCGTGGAGTGCTTGCAAAGGGCTCTTCTTGCAGGCTGAAATACTAAGAAGTTGTGTCTCATTGGATACCCTGGACCAGCAGAAGAGACGAGATTTCCTCTATAGAGACTGAATTCATTGCCTGAAATTACCACATCCATGCCACATTTAATGAATTACATTATTTTGGGGGTACATTCTGTCAAGATCACATTAACAATTTCCCATGGAAACCATGTTGATCATGTTGCTGATGGAAATGAAGCAGAACATTAAAACCTTTGTCACATCTATTGAAAAAGTGAATTTGAAATTATGTGGGATTTTGTTTTCCTTCAGATAAGCATCCAGAAAGCCAAATGTTCATACGGATTAAGCCATCAGGAAGGAAATCTTGTGATGGTGAAATCAGGTGCCTTCCCCAGGGAATCTCAGTGCTTCATGATGATTTCTGATAAAGAAAAACTGCCAAGACCTTTTTTTTTTTGAGACACTCTGACCACAGAAGCAATAATTCTGGACGGCTCTACACACCCACACACTCCAAAGCCATTGGGAAAACCAGGATGTGCCCAATAGCTCCAAACCTCCCAAATCCAGCGTACAACCTAGACGAGCTTGGACTTGGGAGGTCTCTTTGGTGCTGCAACACCGTGGAGCAGAGAAGTGATGGACTAAGGGAAGGACTTGTCCTTTTCTGTTTGACCTCTGGTGCACAGTGATGCTTTGCAGACCCAGGGCAAGTGCAGGCATCTTCCCGGCTACAGTAAGAAATAATCACAGCCCTCTGTGACCTGGTATCTCAAACTTCTCATGTGCCTGCTCTGGTATCGTGTGAGGAGACCCAGGGCCAACTCCAGGTGAAGTCGATGATGACTTAGGATACAAAAGAGGTGGAAAATCAGCTGTTACCTACCTCTGTCCTGGACAGCACAGCCCCAGGCTGCATGGCTGGCTCCTGCAGCTGAAGGCAAGGTCAAGGTGTGGAAGGAGGTGGCTGCTCTGGGTGTCAAGGGGACAAAACAGCCCCGAAGCATTTATCGCTTTCCTCATCTCTCCCAGTTCCCATCTGGCCAAGCTCATCTGTGTAGGTGGCTCCTCCCAGATGGGCACCTACTGCAGCACTTCGGGATCTCCTTCCTGACTTTCAAGATTAGTTGGCAAACTCCAGGCATGGAAGAACGATGGAAGAGCTGAGTCAGCTTGGGAAAGTTCGGAGAACCCTGGGATTACTGCACGGAATATCTCTCATGCCCTTTGGGTTTTCCTCCAGCTCTTGGTTTTGCTGCCAGGCACAAGGAGACCAGCCACCCTTGCTTCTGTGTGGGGTGGGTCTCCGTCACAGCTGGTCTGGGTGATCCCGTTCATGTTGGACACCCCCCAGCCTTTCGTGACAATTACTGCTCACGTGTGCAACCAACCATGCTCTGATCCATACCCTGCGCTGCATGACATAATCCCGTATCCGTTACTGCTTATTTCCTTCTTTTTGTCCCTTCTAGCCTCGCTCAGACACAAATTCTTCGCCTCCTACATCAAATGCGTTGCGACCCACTTCCTCCAGACACTGACTGGGGAAAACTTGGGACCAAGAGCCCACTGCATATAAGATTTTTTTGTTGTTGTTTTAAACTGTTGATTTATTTAAGGCTCCACATCTTCTCAGCATCACCAAACATCTGATGATTTTATTTCAATTGCCTGGTTATTCATGGCCAGCCTGCTTTTCCACTCACCCAAACCTCTTTCAGTTATGAAAAAAATGAAATGGTGGATGTTTATTTTATCTCTTTTCCCCAGAGAAGGAGTTTAATAATTTAGCAGCAGATATGAAACTGCTCCATAAGGAGTAATTTGTTTTAGGGGGGAAAAAATGAGATGATTTTTTTTCTCTCTCTCCCAGATCCCCGTATATAAAGGTATGGTTTGCTTTGGATCATATTCACTCTCTGAAGACTTGGTTTTGCTATTAAAATCTTTATTTCACTACAGATTATTCTACCATTCCTTTGTCTCTCTGCTATTAGTCTGCTTTTGGTATGCAGCTGTCACCATGGCTTTTAGTAACCTGCTTTCTATTGGTTCCCAGAAATGGTTTATATCCCCTTAGAACACGCCAATAAAGGATTTCAGGTGCTTTTTAACCTGCCAAATGCAGCTCATCAAGAGATGCATGGAAAGGAAGGGCAGGAAGCAACAGATTTTTTGTCACAACTTATTTACTAACCCTGTATTTTAAGTTTATTGCTTGCTCGGTCTCTTCAAGAACCTTTTTCCCATATGAAACAGCACCTTTATGCGTGTAGTGACCAACACAGGGATGGACAAGTCCAGTGTCACCAAGTGAAGGACAGGGGTGCCTCCCCGTGACATGCATCCAGAAAATGAGCCCTGCGGTCCCTTCCACGGCGACTGCGAGAGCGGGGCTCAATAAACTGCATTTCTAGACCGGGGACTGTCAAAGGCCCTTACACATATTTCCCAGAAATTTTAGAGGTTTAATGGCCTCTGAAATCACCAAGATCTTCCAAAGATCTATTCTCAGAAGACCTGTAAGAGCTCGGTATCTTGCCAGCCTTGGCGTCTCTGTCAAAGGGGGCTGAAGTTGACTGAATTATTGCAGGGGAGGCAGACAGACGGGCGCATTCATGGCAGCCACACAGGGCTCCTTTCACCAACCAGGTTAAAAAAAAAATCCAAACCCTGCAAGTCCCTGCTCCGCTTGTCCCCAGGATCCTGAGCCCGGCCCTGATACATGGGTCCCCCTTGTTCCCAAACGTGGGACCCCCCTCCCAGAGGACACCCCACCACCTCGAGCTGCTCGTATCCTCCTGATGGGAAAAGCGGGATTAAATAAATAGCAGGTCCTGTAACTGCTAACTCCTAAATAGTATCGCTTTTGGCAAAGCTGTTTCGCATTCTGACCAAATGGAAATTCTTCTTTATAGCAGAGGGTTGGATTTTTTTTTTTTTTAATTCGCTCTTTTTTTTAATAGTTCTTGCGGGTTCCCCCCCTCCGTCATTTTTAATGTGTGGCACATAATAATATGAAGCTAAGGACACTGTTCTGATAATTCCTTGAGCAGCCCTAGTGAAACACTATCCAGATGTGTTGCTGTTTTTCTGCAGGGGGAATGCATTGTGCATGTCAACTAAAAAAAAAAAAAAAAAAGGGCAATTTTCCTCTCCACTTGGCCTTCAGTTTTAAATGAAGTGAGGTAGGCCACCATTTTGGGGCCAGAAGATGAAAACCAGCACACCCAACCCTTCCAATAACCTAATGAGGAAGGATCCAGAAGAGTTCATTTGAGGAAGAAAAAGCGGGAGAGAGAAACAGGAGGGAAAAAAAAAAATATCCGGGCTTAAGAATCAGGAGCAGAAATACGAGCCTTGTTCCTTGTAAGCTTGGATAATCTAAGTCAAAAACCACATGAATCAATTCAAGCTGAGTCCAGACTGCTGTTCTGTACACATATGTACACACACACACTCACACACACAGCATTTGCTCTCTTTTATAACATTTTAGTGGCTGCTGCTTTGTTGGGAACCGTTGGGAAACACATTTGCTCTGTTCCCACTCACAAGGAGGGCTGAAAATGTTTTGATTTTATAATAATTGGACTTTCACACCCTGAGTGTTTTCAAAGCACTGCACGAGCATTATCTAATAATCCTTAAGGCAGCTCAGTGAGGTAGGTAAAAGTCGGCATCATTATCCTCATTTTACAAACCGGGGCGAAACCAAGACAGGGGTGATATATGCCTTGCCCAAGGCCACACAACACGTCGATGGCAGAGATGGGATTAATGCTAAGGAGCTGCTGGCTCGCGGCCCAGGATCGGGGCTCCGTCCACTGGCTCGGGCTTCCCCCGGGATGGAAATGCATTTGTGCGTGAGGGGAGAAAGGGAGGGCAAGAAATGTGCACCGTAATGAGTAGCGGCGGGGTATTTTTTGCACCAGAAGGATGGGCTCAGGGAGCTCAATGGTGTTTCAGATGTCCTGTCCTGCAGGCAGAGCTGATGCTGATGCTCGGCTGGAGGGCATGAGTTTTTCCAAGGCAGAGGTTGGATGGTTGGTTGGTTGGTTGGTTCCTTTCTGACCGACCTCCTTCAGACAAAAATGAGTTGAACTCAGAAAAGGAGAGAGCAGCAGGTCTCTGCTAACGGGGCTCCTCCGGACAGAGATGGATGAGGGAGCGCTGACCCCGGCGGCTCTGCTGGCAGGGGAGCAGTGACAAGCAGCTGGCAGTTGCAATTACCTCCCCCGAAACAGCTGGATCTGAGGGAGGACATCTGGACGCAGTCTGGGTGGTTTGCGAGAAACAACGTCCACTGAGTCACCAAAGAGAGTGACCTGGGTCTTCGGGATGCAGAACACGAGACGCCCTGTGTTCGCTACGGGGAGGGGGCTGCAGGGCGATTGCGGAGATGTTCTGGGCCTCCCACGGCGCAGAGGTGGGAGGAATAACTGCGTTAGGGGGTTACGCACTCCGAACCCTGCCCCGGTGTCCGGGGACTGTGGTGGATCAGAGCTGGATGTGAACCACCAAAATCCTATAAATCCAAAGGCGCGCAGAGAGACTCCACAGCCTACGGACTAGGGCCAAAGAGCCAAATAGTGATATAACAGGTGGAGGAAAACTATTAAATCTCTCCAAAACTTCCCTGCGGCTGCCAGTCCTGGCTTGGCTAATCCACTGGAGGCTTCTGAAGCTCCAAGAGGACTTTTTTCCCCATGCAGAGATGGGTCTGCCAAACCCGCATCCCACTGCCAGCCACAGCTGCGCCCAGAGCCTCGCAGGTGATGGGACCTCCAGTAAAGCACCTGAGGACCCCGACTTCAGGAGTTTTCCAGCCCCTCTCTCTGGCTTTCAGCAGCAGGTGAAGGTGAAGCTCCACACAAGGTAGCGTGACCGTCTGTCTAGTTTCTTGATCGCAGTCGGTTATTGAACACCTATGCCAAGCAGTGCTGCATTTAGCCAATTCACAGTCACTCTTGTTGAGCTTTCCCTAACCTGACTTCCCAGAGCAATATCACAACGTAGCGTTCGTGAAAAATCTCCTGATAGACACCAGAAAATCCCATTAGTGACCGCCTCTGCGGATGTTTTGTCAGGGAGGTAAAATTAAGTCAGAGCTTGCACTTTCTTAGACATCAAAGCCTCAGAAGAGCAAGAAATCAGCATAGGAAACCAAGTTTTACTAGTTCTGGTGCACAGGATTGTTTTTTACCAAGATCATAGAAAATACCCTTGGGGTGTCCTTCTCCACACTAGGAAGAACACTGGTTACAGGATTAAGTCCAGCTCTGTTTCCTTCAAAATTTTACTATCTGCAAAGCAGTTACATGGTTTGCATCGAATCTCTGTCTGCTCTGCGAGAAACCAAATGTTCCCTGTTTTAAGGCGCCTTTTGCCTTCGATCCCAGGTGACAGCGTGCGGATGACTAACCTTTTGCCTGCCAGTTTCCAGACCCAAGAGACAGGTCTGTATTTCTGAAGTCAGCCACAGGACCGCCAGATCCACCACCCTCTCCAAAACTGGCATCAGAGCCCACCCTTAAGGCAGGTATTTCTTAAGAACAAGTGCACGTAAAGGCTGCACTCGCTGGGTACCCACCATGCGAGGTGTCCAGACCTGTGGTCACTGCACCGTGCAGCTCCCGAGAGTTGAAGTCCCTTCTCCCGACTTTGGCTGGAAGTTCATCTCAGTTCATAACTGTTGTGTTTTACCTTTGTTCTGCTTCCCTACGCATAAGCCCGTGGCCTAGAGGGAGAAACACTGCTTGAATGTGCAGGAAACCTGGGCTAGATTCCCATTCTCTTGCTCCTTCAACTACTTTAAAAGGAAAAGGAGTGGGGTTTTCCAGCCACATGCGTGTCACATTCATGCATCTCGTTAATGCAGCATCGCGGGGAACTTGCTCTCCAAGCCTCATTACCTTTTGTCTCCAGTTCCAGGAACAGAGCAGACGGTTGCCAGACCGTGGTATGCAACGCTTACCCCTTGAAAAATCTTTAAAGAATTTAAACTTTGCACAGACGTTTTAAGCAACCCCAGCTGCCAATTCCACATGAGACAATCTTAAGATAAATGGATGTTTGTAATCATCTAGGCACTGGCAAAGGAAAGAACCACCATTCAGGTAAGCAGCTTATTAAATGTACCGGTGTGCCCTGGGTGATTGCGCTACAGGGTTCACCAACGTCTGTCCACACTTTCTTACAGTGCCACTTTTACTGTGCTCAACACTGCAATTAGCTTGATTTATATTAAACATTGTTACCGCTCCCTTTCCCTATGTTCCCGTCCTGGGGAAGCCTGGAGAGTTTTGACAGGAGTAAACCATAACTAATAGGAGCTGGAAAATGGTCCAGCGACTGGGGATCTGGGCTCTGCTCCTCGTGATGCCACAGACCCTGTCAGGGGGAGCAGATAGCCTAAAAAATGAAAAAAAATGCTTTGGCTTGAGAAAAGCAACAGCAGATGCCTGTGGGTGCTCCCGGCTCCTGCAGAGAGGAGGGAGTGACCCTCTCCGGTCGCCCTCCTGGCAGCAGAGCACTTGGAGCAAGACTTCAAGCAGGTAGAAATCACCTGGCGTGGGGATTTCATGGCAAACCCATCTCTCAGGCGAAAAGTTTGCTGTGTGGGGTGAATCTTTCTGAAGTGGGATTTGCTGCCGGGCAGAGGGCCAGCCCCGAACTGCCAGAGCCCTCGGGGCTCGCTTAACCCCCGCCTGGCACCCCGGGTGCCGAGCCCACGCTGCCGCTCGCCTTTGATACGGCCTCGCACCCCTCAAACAGCACACGGGGGCATCAAACAAAAGCCCCCGAGCCTGCAGTGCTCAGCCCTGCCCGCCTCTGCCCGCGCTGCCGGCACCGGAGCCCACGCAGCACGCTCCCCCATCCTCGCTGGGCAAGCGTTTTGCCAAGAGCCGTGGGCAGATTTTGGGACAGAGCATCACCCTGCCCTTGCTGAGCGTCCTGCAAGGTCCACTCGCTGCTGCTGCTGCAGCGGGCGCTGCTGCCGGCAGGCTGATTTGGTAGAAACCAAGCACACCAGGGGCAGGCGAATCCAGTTAAAAGGGTTTAAGGAAAAGCTGGTGGAAAAGGGGCTGCCACTGTCACCCAGCTGCAGCCATGACCTCACTTAACCGCACTTGGCCTCCTCTGAGCTGACACCTCATGGCACTTCTCCCACACGCGCTTGCGCTCAACTAAACCGACTAAGCCGTAATGCAAATTTACTGCAGCCAGACAAGCAAGAGATGAGGAAAAGATCTTGAGTGTTCGCCCTAGAGCTGGACCGAGGGGGATGCAGCAGTCACTCCTCTTGCGTTGGGACCTTGCACTAGCCGTGGAGAAGCTCCGGAGGGTGGCATTGACCTTGGCAGACAGGACAGCTAGCCTTCAAGGCTTGGGTCGCTCTTCTTGCCCTAATCCGCACTGGATCAGCTGATTTCATTTCTAATTTCCTCACACATGTGCTCAAGCACAGCTGTGGAACATGAGCCGAGTCTGCAGAGGAAATCCTGAGATTTACACAGGCCCCAGTGGATTATAAAAACCTGGAAACCGGACAGATAACACTCATGTAACAGACTCGAAACATGCTGAGGAGAAAAAAAAATCACAATAGATTAAAACCTGCTGTTCTCTGCAAAATGTAAAAGTGTCTTTTCCAACACTTTGAACTACTGTGTTAAAACTTTGTAGGTAGCTATCGTTTCAAAGGTGTAATCTTCGGGAGGATTTTTTTTTTTTAATGGATTTGGTAAAGTCGCAATAAAAGAGTTCTTAAAAGGGCTTGACCTGGAGGGCTGCAAGCTTTTTGCCTGGTGAGGTTCATTTCTAAACTGTGTGCAGCTTCCAGAGCTTCTGAGAACTTCCAAAATCTGAACTGACTGATGATGTTAAATGCACAAGGTAGTGGGAGTAGGAAGTAAACGTTTATTGTTGGGAGATGTTACATTTTCCATCCCAGTGGAACCAGTTGGACACTGTGTGGGTTTCTGACAGGGGACAGATAAATCTCTTTTCCCAGCTTCTCCCTGCCTACAGAAAGCACAGACTTTGCATCTGAGGGTTTGGCTTTACTGCAGCGTGGGAAATGACCCAGCTAGAAAAGATTTCATTCATAGGTTGGATGCTCAGCTGATTGCACAGTGTGAATTCACCACGGTAGGTGTATCACCTACCCCATTACCTGTACGTTGTGCGTTTGTAGCCCATTGGACATAGGAATGGTTTTCCTCCCAACTGCAAAGCAGTAATGGCCATAGCCACAGTTTTCTTTATGAAATGTCTTTGTCCTGGTTCACGGTTTCACGTTCTGTGCCTGTTGCCCCTGTTTCTCTGCGTTTGCTCTTAGACCTTTTTAATAACTTAAGCTAATGATTGATCTGGAAGGACTGGCCACTGTCCTGGAGAAACATTTTCATATTCCCCATATCAGGAGTGCATGAAGGACTTTTTGCACATATTTTCCGGTTGGCTACTGGCTCAGAGCTGCCATTTTTGTGCTCATTGAGGTCTCCAGCTGTATCAGTGGGATCAAAAACAGGCACAAGGTCAGACTGTTTTTTCTTAAGCTGTCAAATATGATTTATTGCTTTTCTCAGGATCAATGACTTAAGAATTTGGGTTGCCAAGCTGTGCTGGGTCACGTCCATCCAGGGCAGTTAACAGGGCCAGAACCTCGTATTTCGAGGCCCTTTCTTCCCCCAGGACTTTGTGTGAATCTCGGTTCCATTTTATCTTCGGCATCAAAAGAATTTTGAGAAGGGGTCAGATAAAAGTTTGGGGGGTTTCCTCCCTCATTTCTATGAAAAGCAAACCAAGATGGTTTGGGGTTTGCAAAAGCAAAACCAGGTTGACTTGGATCTCAGATCTATTTTATCTCAGTCACCAATCTTTAATTTGAACTTGGGGTTTCCAAACCAAAACCCAGCTAAGACTTTGTAAAAAAACAAACCTGAAATCCAGCCTCCTCCACACATTCCAGGCGGTTGCTGAGAAGTATTCTCCTCCAAGTTCATTTTAATCAAAACTGTGACAAGAAGAAACCTCAGCTGACATCCACCTCCTCCCAGAAGGAGCAAATCCCATCCCGAGAGGGGCAGAAAGAAGAACAGAGGAAGGCAGACAAGACCTGACTTGGTGTCTGCACTACCAACGTGCTCCAAGCCGGAGCTATTTAAATGCAAAGCAAGAACTCCAGGCATCTCACGACCTTTAGCATGGCTTGAGACACTGTGAAATGATGTTGCAAGTATCATACAAGACAGAAGAAACACTCCTGAGATTTGCCTGGACTGCAGAAGCTGTTGGGGTAGTCAAGAGAATAGAGTGGTTTGAGCCTTGGTGCTTTACAAGATGATAGGGAAGGTGTGAAGGTGCAGAGTGCGTTGTCTTGAAAGATGATTGTCTGAAGGATGTGGTAATGTTGTCCTCAAAAACGGAGCCACTTCTATCACAGATGAGGTTAATATTTTAGGGTGCACAGACTTGGGGCGTGTAGGAGATGGGGCAGTGCAGAATGCTCAGTTTTCAAAGGTAGGGTTGCAGCATTTGTGTTTTGAGCCCTTCTCCTAATATCCAGAAAGAATCAGGTCTTGGCAGTTGGTCAGTGACAGAAAGAAGGAAATCAGTCTCTGCAGGTCATTTTTTCCACCAGTAACATGATCCCACAAAAAAAAAGTAGTTTCCGTCCTCTCCCCCAGGAATCCGTGTCTCTCCTGTTGGATCCAACTCTTTAAAAAAATTGCTTCCCATTTAAAAAATGGATTTCCTCAACTCTAAGTTGAAATTCTTTCTATCACGATTTCCAAGGTATCTGTTCTGCTCTGAGCGTCAGCTATCATTCCCAAGGGTTTTGTGACATAAACTGTGGCTTTTGACCGAGAATCAAAGCTTGCTGGGGTGAGCGCTGTGTGTTTCCTTTTGCATTTTGCAGTTCTCCCACTTCAGTAAGTAATAAGTAGCCAAATGCAAAACTGCCCATTCTGTGCAGCTAGAAACATTCGCACAAATGAACTTTTTTTTTTTTTGGTACCCTCTATAGCATTTATTTGGTGCATGTCACAGGCCAAACTGAATGGGAAAGTAGAATGAGTCAGAATCTGCAGCGGTGCCTTTATTATTTAGTTCAGCCTTTCAAAATTATACTGTGAATAATCCAGAGAGCAGAGATCCTGCGATGGTCTAGAGAGCAAAGTCGGTGCAAAGTCGGACACCTAAATGAGTCCTCAGGGAGGGCTGTGCACACCATCCCTTTAACTACTTCTTCAAAGCCGGCAGGCCCGGCTCTTGCGCTTGCACTAGCACACGTGTGCCCTCACGTGTACACCCGCTCATTCGTGCCCGCCCCAATATTTGCTCTGATCTGGGCACATTGCAGTTGACAACACACTGCAGATGGGTCCACAGCAGACACCCTTCGTGCAGGCAGAGACCCATAAACCCCAAATCCGGCACACGCTTCCATGCACACTCCCACGTCCAGCAAAGGGGACCGTCCCCGGACGAGCACGGCCGCCCTCTGCACCGCGGGCGCTGCAAGCACGCTCGCTGCACGCCGGCACGCGCGGTGCCAGACTGCATCCCACGCGCTGCACTTTCACATCTATCCGAGGAGGATCGTAACGCACTGTAACAACCCGCTGGAAAGCCAAAGGCCCAGACTTGGGGATTTTATTGGACCATTAACTTGGACAATGAAATTCTTCAGGGAGGATATTTCTCGAGACAGACAGTTTCGTCAAGCAGTTTTTTCCATCTGACCCTGGGCCCCGAAAGTAACGACAGCCTGAACACAGAAACACTGTTTGCTGATTGGTACCACGATCCCGTGAAAGTCAACCATGAGCCTGGTGAATTTTCCTCTTTAATTAGGTGTGAAAAGTCAACGGAGCCACGTGGCTCTCGCAGGGGAACCGTAGGGAGGCTGTTCCATGGACAACCTCTTCCCACCCTGCCGTGCTGCAGACCTCAGCCCCGTACAATTGCCCTTTGAAAGCCGGACCACAGTTACAGCTCTGGCTTTCCTTCCCCTGATGGCAAACCGGGGAGAGCCTGGAAATCCTGTAGCCCCCCCGAGAGCTGAACAGTGCCTGGCTACATCCATTCCTCAATAGGTTTCTCTGCTGAGGGGTCTCAGCCACCAAAGTCACTTCTGGGCTGTTTTTACTTTGCATTTCAATGCCTCTTTGCTGTCTGAGAATTAGAAAGCGCTCTGTGTGCAGGGTGGGTTTTGTCCTGCAATGCTCGTGACACAGCTGGGAGGATCACGGTCATGTACTTTAAGAACACAGGAGACTGAGTCGCTGGGTTATTCATTATTTCAGCATTTCCAAAGAGCTGAAATCCTATTTAAATGCCAAAATGAGGGTGCTGTGGGCTGTGTTTCCCGAGTGAAGTGGCACAGCACTGTGTGCCATCACCTCCAGAGCTGAAGCCAGGTAACAGGAGACAATATTTTCACTGGTCCTTATTGTACAGAATTACAGGTTAATTTTGCCTTTCTTGGGGATTTCCAGCGTAGCCCAGTGTTTGCACTACTGAGTCTGAGACACATGAGACTCCGCTCACCCAACAACAGAAGCCCTGGGACAGAGCTCTTAATCTCAAACAAAAGGACAAACTGTAAGGATTTAAGGCAAATCAAAGTGATTTCACCCAGGTCACTTTTGGCAAGTCCGTGGCACAGCCAGGAAGGGGTCTGGCTCTTTGACTCACCGACCAGCTCCCCAGCACCAGCTCAGGTTTTTAGACGTTCACTATTTCATTATAAATTGCAGCCCTGCAACAACTTCAGGTTGTACAGTACCACTGGCAAGGCTAAGGCGAAGTAAAAACTCCTGAGCAGGAGGGTGGAAGAGGAATGGGAGAAGGAGCATTTTCATTTACAAGCAAGAGGAGGGGTGAGGCAGAGATGGATAACTGGCCACCCCCAGCCGATGCGCTGGAAAGGGAAAGGCTCTCACTCCATCCTGGATGGGTGAAAGGAGCAGAGAGGTTTTTATCACTCAAAAACTTTTTATCAAGCAACCCTGTCTTGCTCTGCGGGTTTGTGCAGCACCCGATACAACAGCTTTCTAGCCAGAACGCTAATTAGCTGTGACCGTACAAGAAGAGAGAGTGGGGAAAGGAGAGAAATTAGGTCACTGACACCACATAGCTTAAGTCCATGCCAGACTTAATCACCAGTAAGAGATCTGCTGACTGGCTTTGGCAGTTATCTTTAGAAAAAAAACTCAAATCTTACGAGATTTCAGGTCTTAAACTGCATAAGTCTTCATGAAGAGTCATCCTCGCTCTACCAAGTGGCCTGTTAGGCAGGCAGTTGTATCGGCAATATTAAAATAGTCAAGGTATCACAATTTTTTCCTAGGAACAGACAATTTATTGTTAAGATCAGACATCTCACCTCCACACACGGCAATACGTGATTGTGGGAGTTAACCTTCCACACCTGTCTGATGTTTTGGTTCAGGTTTTAAATGGCTTCCGCTGCACAGTGGGGAGAAAGAGCAAGCCAGCAGCAAAATGTGAGCAACTTCATAAATCCATAGAAAACTGAAACTTGGGAGGATTTTACATGGCTGAATGCAAAACAATGCAGTGTGTGCAGTAATTGAAACATTGCATTACAGTTAGACAAGGAGGATATTTGGTGGTACCTTCAAAGTTAGGTCTGAGAGCGTGTCTGCGTGGCACGGTTTCGGTGGCATGCAGCAACGCTCAGTTTGCTGTAACCCAGCTCACCTGAGGACAGAAATAAGGACGGCTGCGTTACTCTGGCATCAGCCTGACTCCGCTTACCTTACTATCGCAGCTGAACAGCTGCTGCTGCTGGAGCAAACACAGTTATTACTGTTACTATCATTAACAGCAGCAGTGCACTAATTCCTACACAAACATACCTTATGCAACATAAGCCAATGCTGCCCCAAGAATATGCAATATAAAGACCTGATGGATAAAGAGGGGAGAAGCAAGTTTCTGCGAAAGAAGAATGTTAGACGTGTCCCTCTATCAAACCAGAACTAGTTTGTAAAGTGCGGTGAAAGCTTGGAGCAGGCTGCTCAGATTGTGGGATAGGACATGTGTTGTGATTGCAACCAGCTTGCACCATCCACGGTGCATGTTCAGGTCAGGTGGCTGGAGAAGGCTGCAGCAAATGAACAAAAAGCCATTACCACATACACACCACAGATAAAGGCTTCAGCATTGCTGAACAATTGCAAACATTGCTGAGTTTGCAATTTTCCAAGAAACTGCCACAACGGTGTCTGGTCACCAAAGAAAGTGTTTGCAAAGTCTTCCAGAAGTCTTCCATGAACCACTCTGCAGGCTTCCTGCCAGGAGATGCAGTGCCTCTTGCTGTCTTTAGACTATTTAGATGTCTAGTTTGATGTAATTTGCTGCATGGGAGGACTCATGCAGCCAGCAGATAGAGATGAGACTGAAGCCTCAGTCACATTCCTGACATAACCTGACTTGGCTGGTGGGAGCAGTCCCCGCAGCTGCCAACATCTGCCCTGGCAGCCACGTGAAGAGCCACCAGAGAACTGTCTGATGAACTAATGATAAAAAACGAATCAGAAACTGCTCGTGATGCATGCCCAAAGAAAGCAGATACATAGCTCAGCAGCCTCAAAACGTGGTGCTCTGCCATCTGGGAGAGGACGGTGATGGGGAGGCGCGAGCACATCTGTAGCCTCGGCCCCAGCTAGGACCACCCCAGGGGATGTGGGAGCAGTCGCTCTTGGCTCTCATTTCTCCGTGCAGGAAATCGCAGACAGAAATATGATGCATCCACCATACGGCGAGTCCGGTGCGTCCCGGACAAATGAGCTGCTCTCCGCGGCCGGGTGTGCGGGGTGGGGCTCGGCCCCGGTAGCCCCTTTCCCCTCTCCCACCTCCAGTGAAGCCGCCCCATGATCAAACCACGGCACTTCACCGACACAATGAACTCAAACATTCCTCTTCCGGAGAGGATGTGGTCAGTCACCACACACATCTTCTGGGGCCCGACCACAGATCCAAACAGTCTGGTCACACATCACATGTAATCTTAACAGCAAACTTTCTGACATGCAGTTCAGACCTACCCCTGTCCTTGTGGGATATTTCACTTATATCTCCATGATAATAAAGAGTGAGACTTGTTCAAAATATTAGTATCTGGGGAGAGAGAAAAAACGCTTCAGCAGACTATGACTCACACAAGAATTCCCTGAACCTGAGATGTGGGTAAGTCGTTAGGAAGAATGAACTCATCCCAGTTCGGAGGTGAGGAGTCAGGATCTCTTCCCAAGCTGAAGATCCCAAAACCTTCCCCAACGAGGCCCTTACTGGGGGATTCATGCTGGCATCACACAGCAGATCCCACCCCATGCAAGGCTCTGCCGTCTGGGAGATGCTCTCAGACGCTGTGGTGGAGCCCCAGGCTTAGAGCAGGGACCCTCTGTAAGATGGAGCCTGTCGAACACATCTCATAGCAAAGGATCAGATCTAAGGCCACCTTTTCGTGCTCCATGGCAGGACATCAGCCTGGACACGATGGGATGACACCTGGAGTTGACAGTTGCTCTCCCACCAGCAGCACCTTGGGGACCCTGAGCTCCTAACTTCTCGTAAGTCCTCCCATGTACGCTGGCCCAAGTGCTCCTGCAGGTTCTGCAGCACCCACAGCACACGCCAGCATCGTCTCTACATAAAAAGGGCAATGTTTTATACAGCAATACTCTCCTGGAAGTATTATTGTCCAACCTGCAATATGTATGACTACGTGAGTCTGTATGAAAAGAGCAGATTGACGTTCTTCCAGGTAGATCTTCTTTTAGAAGAAAATAATGCTTATGACTAAATCTAACTTTTCTTTTTTTCACTTCCATTAAAAACTCAGGATGTTTTTATAAAAATAAAAATTCCCTTAAATTTTTTTTTTTTTAAATGAAAACATTTATATGGGGCAAAAAGTAATTTTTTTTTAAATCTGAAGATGAAAGTTCCTTTTTTTCTGATGTGTATTTTTCAGGAAATGTATAGGATTAGCATTTTTTTTGGTGAAGCTTTCATGCAGTTAAAGCATGTTTTCCCACCAGCTGTAGAGTGTGTAACAACACATTCGTTTAATTAACCTGAAATTTCCCTGTTTAATATCTCCTGGTGTCTATTAAAATCCAGTTGGTATAATATATAGTCTCCATCTTCCAGCAGTCAGAATATCAGTAATTCATCAGCATTTCCACCTATGCTTGGAGTTGCAGATATCTGCAGTAACTATTTAGTAATGACTTTCTTATGGCTTCTGTTGCAGATATAAAAGCTTATAATGTTGAAATGATTGGTTTTTATCAGTCAAAGTATTTTCCAATCTGTCCCATTTCCTCCACCCACATATTTTGTTTTGTGTGAGGAAAATTAAATAAACAGGATCCATTTTTCCAATGAAAACAAAATTAGTTTGCAAGCCAAAAGGAACTCAGCCTGAATGCAATTGGGCTGTGAGCAATTTAAAACTATTTCTGTGCATGTGTTAATGAAGAAATTAAAAGTTTAGAGGGAACAAAATCACCGTGAATGACGCATTGGAAATAGTCTAACTCGGCTCTGCAGGATAACACGTATCATTTGGACATGGCCCTTGTTGTTGACAACATTGCGGGAGCATAAAGGGCATGTGGCAACCAAAGTTTTGGAAACCAAAGTACAAACCGGCTGCTTCCACGGCTCTGGGTCCAGCTGCTGGGGAGCCAACAAGCAGCACTTGCTTCTCTTTGGCCATACAAGCAGCAGAGTTGAAGCAGCAGCTCCTGAGCCCCAGAGATGGTTTGTTGCAGCTCATGGACGTGGGACAGGGAGCGGGGAAGGACAGAGTCCGGGAGGGCAGCGCGTGGGACGGTGCATCCCAGGATGCCGTCTTCAGGACCCATGGCCCCTTCTGCAGCTCCCGGAGATGGAGACAAGAGATGAACTTCCCGGTCTGCGAGCCATGCGCTTGGCTAACTGCCTGATCCCTCCTTAATTTCTCCCGAGCGCTCATTAATGCTGACCCTGGAGGAACCACCCTGGCTACTAGCCTCCGTCCTGCTCCCAGCAGCCTTGTCCGCAGCCCATCCTCTTCACGTGCAGCAGCCGATCATCCGGCTGTGTTCACATCCCTGCTTGAAATTTAGAAGTGGCTCATGCCCAAGAAAAGGTCACTTCCCCCCCAAACTAGAGGAGCCAAGTGCTCCTGCCTCCCCGACACTCCCACGTCGCCGGCCAAGTGCAAGCGGTGACGGATGACTTTTTTAATAAACACGGCCAACAGCTCAGCGAGCTGCAACCAACCCTGCAATGAGCCCGAAACACATGGCGTTGGCCGGCTGGTCCCCAGGGAGGATGCTCAGCAGTCCAAGGGTTTCTTCGAGAGCTCCTCGCCGCTCCGGGCTGTCCCGGGATATTCCCCCGCCAGGACTGCAAGCCGAGGAGAGCTTGCACCGAAGCAGAGGGCATTTCCATGAAGAAGGGAAATATCTAGAAACATCTCTGAGGGTACAGGCGAGTTGAGAGGGTTCGGAAGCGGGATGGGGGCTGCGGGAGGGAGGGCAGCAGCAACAGGTTGCCTCCGAGCTGCTGCTGGCACATGGTCCCGACCGCCTGTTGCTGCCTCCGAACAGATGTGGGCAGTTTCTCAGATGATGAAGTATTGAATATGTTTCTCCTTCAGGGATTATTACTACTAAATAAATCTGCAGGTTTATATGTTTAGCAGCTGACGGAGATTCTTTTTCCCTCCCCTTCTCCGTTATATTATTCCTTGCAGCAAGAGCCAAAACAAGACTTTTAAGCCAGGGAGAGGAGAGAGAACGATCAGGATGTGATTTGGGAAATTTTAGAGACAATGCTACATAGGGGCAAAATATCCTGCCCAAAACATAGCTCATTTATACATTTAAGCTTGTTTCATGGTGTATCTTGGACTCCATGAGCATTGGTTTAACCACCAGTTCATAAATTCGTCTGGTATCTTTAGAATTTGTGGCCTGGGAAAAGATCTTTCCCTCTCTCCTGGTGGTATTGGATTTATTTTTTTTTTCCTTTCTTCCTTTCCGAGCTGACTTTGAGCAACATGGGGCTTGGATTTACAGTGTTTTAAGTTCCACTGAAAATATTCCCTGATCAGCCCCCAAATAAAAGACAGAGAGTGTGTGATGAAGGAGCCCAACCTGTTTGCAAGGGCGTTCCAGCTCCTCTTTGGTAACGGCAGGTTGATCCGGGGGCACGAGCTGAGTCATGCAGTCTTGATGTTTTGATGTCTACTTTTTTGTTAGAGGGTCTAAACTGACTTGAAGGCATCTCTAAAAGCAGCCTGGAGAGAGGCTCGGTGTTGTTTCCGTGGCCTCTGCGGCTCCCGGGTGTCTGGCGCCAGAGACACCCTCCCAGCACAGTTGCAGGACTTTGCTTCCCAATTCCTCCTTCCAGTTTCTAACTTCTCCTTGTTTCATAAACGTTCAATTTCATAAACGTCCAAAAGGCCCCAGCTCTGGAGAAATAAGGGACGTGCAAGAAACACTTGCCCATATACCGAAGTTGATGGCAGCCGTAGCTGCACCTGAAAAGCTCCAGGGCTGTTTTACCTGTGACGGGATATTGCTCAAGGGATGGGGGACTCCTGTGAGACAGCACATTGCTCAGCTGCTCTGGTTTAGGAGCCCAACGCGGCACTCCGTCCCTGCACGTGGGAGCGAGGAATCCCACCGCGTGCCTAAGGGTGCCTGCATCCTGACACTTGGCCATAATGATAATAATCATAATCCCAAATTCACTGGGAAGAGAGGAAAGCAGTTATGAATTCAGCTCATCCAGAGGCTCGGGAAGCCAAGGAAGCAGATCCCACTTGGGTGGAGCAGGAAGGCGTATCATGCTGTTTGAAACTCCCTGCTAGTTTGACCATAAATTTCAAAGCTGAGACCTCTGCTGTGAAAGTCGGGAGGAGGGTGGGAAGCACGGGGCAGGGTGGCTGGGGCTGCTGTTCTGGAGAAGGATGAATGCCATGCGCCAGGCTGGCAACACCGCCTCTGTGACCAGGGGCGCAGCTGGCTTCGTGCACTGCTCTTCTCGGCCGCTGCGTTTGGGATGGGGACGTGGCCGTGCCCACCCAGCCCCCAGGAAGGCAAGGTCCGGGCAGCCTTTGCTCCCCTCCGGCTCCGGCTGCACAGGCGGCCCCGAGCCCGGGGGGAGCGGGAGGTGCTGCGTGAGGCTGGGTCCTGGGGCGTTTTTAGGAAAAAAGGGGATGCTTGGAGTAAGTCTGGTACAAATCCCCGCTCAGCTCGCGGGTTTTTCAGAAAACACTCTTTGCTGCCTTTTCTGCCTCTCAGGCACGAGCTAATTAAACCCTGCAACAAGCACAGCGTCAGATAAAAGTAACGGGATCCACGTGGAGATGGGGAAGCTGTTGGACTCATGACTGTATTTCTGATTCCTGGCTCCTAGCTGTGGTCAGCCCAGGGAACGTGCCTCTGAAGGTGTCTCCTTGGTGCTCGCCATGCGGCAAGCATATGCTGGGAGCTCGGCCGGTCCAGCCCTCCTCTCTGCTGTGAGACCTCACTGCATCACCGAGCAATTAGGTAAGAATAAAGCTGAAGTGGGTTCTCATGTTACCAGAGAAAAGTCAATGCAAGTAGTACAGAGCAACTTACATCACAGGTCTGAGGTTAATGCATTTCACAACAGCACATGAAAATCTTTTAATAGATTGCTCTTTATTTAATGGTTAAAATGGGGGGAGAAGGTGCTCTGTAATCCCACGGTCGTGGGGAGAAACCTGCTCTTGGACTCATCCCCCCTCATCCCCATGCAAAGCTGGGGAGGAAAGAAATATTATTTGTAGTGTGTTTTTGTCAAAAATATATTTTTTTTTTTTTAATTTTTACGTCCCAGTTTGCGTGAATGAACATGATATTACACTGGTTTAAGAGAACTTTGGCAACTTTTTATTGCTGTTTTACAGCAGTTGTTCTTAGAAACAAAAGGTTTGAATTAATGGTGTTTTAATGTACAGGATATGACAGAAATGAAATGCAGAAACAGTTGGCTTGCACACTGGGATCCAAGTCAAAATAAAATTTGGCCGTAAGCCTGCAGCGCTCCTCTGGGACACCCAAAAGGGGTGTGAACATTAACTCATACAGCAATAACCCTGGCGATCATGAGCCTGCTTCAGACTCCCACTAATGCAATAATTGAATAAAAACCATCTTCAATTGTCGTATTAAAAAGCAACCTTGAACGCTGGATAAAGACACAAAAGCAGAACAAACTGCATGTCCCGAGCCATTCAAGGTTCTGGTTAGCTACAGTTTTCCTGTTAAAGGTAAGCTTCCAACAGAGTCCAGAGCTTCGGTTTGTATCTATTAAGATTTAGCAAACTACCAAAAAAAAAAAAAAAAAAGCACTGCAGATTTTGCTTTTTTGTTTTTCCAAGGCAATATAAATCCTCCAAGTACCCAAACCAGAAGGCAGGGATGATTATCATCAAAATATCTCTGACATTTCCTTCAGGGTTTCTGAAAAACTCAAGACCTCTTTCTATCTTTGTCAGTGTCTTCCTCTGCTGCCTACAACCACGTGCCTTAACTCCTCCATCTCTCCAGCCTCCAACTTGCCTCTGATGTTTCATGCAAGAAGGATGCATTGTGTAGTTGACGACCGCTTCGTTGTGGTGCCAGCTTGTTCCACAGACTTGACTCTTTTTTTCTTTTTCCTTTTTTTTTCTTTTGGTAATTGGGAACAGGCAGAAGTTTGGGTATTAAAAAAAAAAAAAAGAGCGTTCCACGTAATTTAGAGAAGTTAACAAAGCGTGAAACTAAATAAAAAACACCATCCGGTGCTGATCTCAACGTTTATGTATGCGTGAGTGCATATAGCCATATAGAATATATTTGAACTAGATCCCTGTTTTCAGAACAAGCTTGTTGCTGTTGCTGTTGCTCTGACACTGCACAGTATTTTGAAGACTTTTTGACCGGATCATTTTTTTGAACCATGGCATCTGCTTGAATGCCTCAGGTTTCCTGTTTTGGGTACTTTGCCACATTACTGGCATGTCTCTGAAGTATCACAGTAGTACCTCAGAAACACAGTCCTCTGGGCACTTTCTGGAGGTTTGATTAGCCAAAGTAGCCACCTTGCATGGGTTCTCCTTGCCTTCTGCTCTTTCTGAAGATCAGAAAGGCCGATATAAGGAGGAAGAATTAGTAGGGGAAGAGAGTCGATGAGTGAAACTGCCTGTATTCACGTGGCGTTCCTCTTGCATGAGAGGATGCAGAAGCACAACAGTGGTGCTGTCAGGCTGGGGAGCTGGAAGCTGGGAGATCCAGAGCCAGAAGCCATAATTCGACATTGTCACTGAATGAGATGCCACCAAGCGGAGAGGAACCAGTAGGTTCCTCGGGCAGATTTCCCAGTGGCCCCATCCGCAAGCACGATCACACCCAGGACATCCTTTGCCTGCGCAGACCATGCCACTAACGCCCCTTGCGTTTGCTTCTTATCTCCAGGAGGATGGAGCTCCCTGGAGCTGCGGGTGTCCCGCCGGTGGATCTTGGCCCCGAAATGCAGAGTGGTTCGGTCAGGTTATGCCTTAAGCGTTGACACTGGCAGCTGGCTCGTGTCTGTCAGTGGGAGGCTCAGCATAACATGGTAAAAATTGATTCCTTCTATGTTTCTTCTGTTCCTACCCCGAGCCCAGATTAGACACATGCCTAGCCCCTCACTAGCGAAGTTGATTTCCTGGTTGTGATTAGGGATGGTTTACATATATTTCCTAAAGTTGTTTTCCTTTTATTACTATCATTTAAACAGAATTTTGTGTATCATTGCTTTTCCGAGACATCTGCACTTCAAAAGACCCTTGCCAACTTTGGTCCTGAAATGGGATGTTGAAATCCAGGCAGGCAGGAGGACTTGCACGGGCTGAGGCTCTGACCCAAACTTCCTCCTGTGAAGTCCCAACCTCCCTGTCATCCCACCACTTCAAACTCGAGCTGCAGGAGGCACTGCGGGAATTAGAGCACGTTTAACAGAGCACTTAGCGGAAAGCATGATGTTAAATCGCTACGTGAGAAATAGCCACCGCGAGGAGTAATAGCGAGGTGTCCGACTGTCACTTCTCCTCTCACCCCCAGATGAAGGGTAGGGTGGAGCTGGGCCAAGCCGGGCACAGGGGGAAGGAGCTGTGGGGCTGGGTGTGCAGCTCCTTCTTTGCTCACCCTCCCTCCAAGGAGAAAGCTGGCGGCTGCTGGACAAGGTCTGTTGCAGATTTCTTGCCTCTCCTCCCCGGCTCAGCTGGCCAATGCTTTCAGCATGAGTCTAACCCTCCCCTACCCATTCCCATGTCCATGAGGAGGGAGAGGGAAGGTGAAGGGGAAACTGGCAGTCCTCATGAGCTCATTTTTCCCTCCTGAAATTATGTCATACTGCTGAGTAAGGAGGTGGATTCACTTCTTCCATTAGTCCCCTGCCATGGTACCAGGCGAGGGAGCACCCTTGTACTTCAGCACTGAGCAGCTCTGTCCTTGGGATTTGTCTGTCCTGCATTTCGGGTACATTTTCAGCTTCCTGAGCAGGGTTGTGGGAGTCTATTCCTTGCTGAAGGCAGAGCAGGACGTTCAGACGCATCAGGAGGCTGCACATTAATGTACACCTCAGTCATTTCTAATAAAAGGACAATGGAGTGGCCTTCCAGGGCAGAGCACCCGATCTTCTGTGAGAGCAGAGTGGATTCAGGATCGTGGAACTGGGAATGCTGGTTTGACTGCACCCACACCTCATGGGAAGGAGGCTGCACATTAATGTACACCTCAGTCATTTCTAATAAAAGGACAATGGAGTGGCCTTCCAGGGCAGAGCACCCGATCTTCTGTGAGAGCAGAGTGGATTCAGGATCGTGGAACTGGGAATGCTGGTTTGACTGCACCCACACCTCATGGGACTATGTCGTTTCATTCAGACCTCAGCTGGGAATCACAGAGCAGTTGGATTTACCTCCTTTACCAAAAAAGTAGTCAAAATATTTGAACATTGTGTCCCGTTGTGAAAGTCCCACTCACGCAGCCAAAACAAAATGTTCTGACCTTATTCACACAAAATTGCGTCATAAGCTTTGATTCCTCCTCAACTCTTCTTGTGACTGTAAACTTTGCTCAGTCCTTTTCCTTTGGCAGCATCCCTCTGGTTTTATGAGGTCCGTGGGGGGTTATTAATGTAGTTCCTGACTCCCTGACAATCCAGTTCAAGAAGTGGTTTTCCCAACTGAAAACCAGCCCGCAGATCCCAGCTGGCCCCACAGAAACAAGTGTGGTTCAGACACAAAAAATGTGCACACCTAGCACTGGAGGGATGCTACAGCTTCCAGGGGCAGTGCCTTTGCTCTGAGCCATTACTCATCACCAGGGAAATTTCTAAGCGTATCTCCTTGTGTCAAGTTCTCCTCTCCTGCTTCACCCTCCCTACCGTTCTCATTCCTGTTTGATGAATACCTGCCTCTGTGCTATATAAAACCCGGCCGTTCTGCTGGGAATAATGGATTTAAGCACCTGCCGTGGTTTCTAAGGCTGAAGGACTCTGGCTTCCTCTGTGGTTAAAGGAGGTTAAAGATGTAGGTGTGACAACTAAACTAGCACGTGTAGAAAGGAGAAGGGTGGTTGCAGCCCCTAACTGTCTCCCATAGCTATTTAAGGTGTCAGAGCCACACAGCCCTATAGAAACGGAGGTTTGAATAACTTTTTGGCATATATGCCTATGTCCACCTTGGACTCACAGATGGTGTTGTAATAGCCCATGCATCTTCCCATTCCAGATCAGCCCACGTTGTCTGTCTTAACTCTGACTTAACTCTGTGAGACAGAGCAAGGTGATGCCAAGGAAAGAGCAAGACGGCGTGCCAGCAATACAGATGCAGTGATAATGGGCAATTAAGGGGACATGTGCCAACAAGTTAGAAATAGGCATTCATGCAGAAATACCGGGATCACAAACCCTATGTACTGGAGGTCTCATTATACACAGATATAGTATACAGCCTTTCCTCTCTTGAATTTTACAGCCATTGGCTATCAGGTGATTAGACGCAAACTGGATCGGCAAAGGGGGAAGAGCTCACCAAATCAGACTCAGAACCGAAAGAGCACCCACACTCCTGTCCTCAGCTGCCATCAGCACCCCTTGCTGGTATGCTGTGGCAGACCAGCAGCATTGGTCCCTCTCCATAGGAAGAGGGATGGGAGGGGATAAATGTATAGACGCCACAAAGCAGTTAGGTTCCCTATTTGCATTTTGAACACATACACGTTCATCAAATGACAGTGAGATCCTTCCAGAGAGCAAGGTAGAACCGAGAAGATATTAAGGCACAACGTACATTCCTCTGGAGCCAGAGAAATGCTCCCACTGATTTTGCAAAGACTCCCGCAGAGATAAGCAGCCCTGCCTCGGGCCCTTCCCCCAGGCAGAGTGGGAGACGCAAGCCCTGGGGCTGCACCGGCACGGCGATGGGCGGGGGCACGATTTCCTATTGCCTCTGCGCGCTACACCCAGAAACAACAGTTTGGGGGGGGGGGGGTCACTTTTTTTTAAAATGTGAAATTCCACCGCCCTTGTCCATAAAGGATTGATATTGCCCCGAACAGGAGAGGGCTCGGTGGAGAAGGCAGTGTTATGTTTGCTGTAGCAAAGCAACAGTAGCTAATGTGAAAGACCATTCCAAGGCTGTTTTTTATTACTTGAGGTCCCTTTGAATTAGAGTTTTAACAAGCATTACTGACTCAACCGGTAAACATGGTAACTGTTGCTAACAGCGTGCAACAATTAAGCAAATTAATCTCAACACAGCCACATGCTGTCGTGCTCACAGGCCTGCAAGTCTGGCTTCCCCTGTGAAATCAGAGGGGCTTTTTGCCCCCCTCCTTGATTTAAGTGATTCTGTTTTTTCCAACCAAAAAGTTTGAGCAGCGTTGGCTGAAGCGCCTTTGCAGCCTGATGTGCCATAGGAAAAACCCGCCCTTCTAGGCAGGGAGCTGACAAGTGACAAAACGACAGTGAAGCAGAGGTGAGACCTTGTCCTTCTCAGAGGTCCCATCAGCTGACCACACTTGTGGTGTTCGTACACCCCCAGGAAACTCCCATTCGCCTTGGGAAGGCTTTAAATGCTGCCAAAATGCCCGTCAGGCTTCTGGCATAGAAACCTGTGGGGGTATGGAGGCTGGGACTGGAGCGAGTGCAGGGACCGATGCTATCAGCAAATTCGGTGCTCAAGAAAACACCATAATGGACCCAGTTCCTGACAGTTAGTAGTTTTGCTCGACCTCTGCAACTGATGCTTTTCATGGCTCCGTGTATAGGCTGCAGTAAATCAAAGCACCCAAAAGCCAGAGTCATTTTTGGCAATGGAAAGCACAGGATCAAGCGACCGCCCGGTGCCAGCGCTGTAGCTCAGCCTTTGCTGATGTACAGGAAGAACACGGACCTGCCAGCTGCGAACATTTACCACAACCCCATCACCCTTCCTGCCACCAACATCCAGAATGAAAATGTTGTTTTATTTAAACCTTAACCGAGGCCAAATGAAGCAGATAAATGCAGAGCTCCCACAGCTCAGCTGAAGTCCAATATATCACCCTGAAAAATACTTATCTGTTACTAACTTCTGGGTTTCAACCAAAGAGAAGCCACTGACATAAAAATAAGTGACAGAGTGCACAAGTGGGTATCAGAAGACCCTTGGAGATGATGCATATGTGTTATCTGCACCCAGCTGTACCACCCCTGCCATTTAACCATGCTCTAATCAAAGAAGTGCCCCGTTACTGCACAAATATCCCAGTATGGCCCAGGAGATCAGTCTGCTGCCCCTTCCCCTGGACGCTGTATTTCTGATGTCCACCGAGACCATCAAGTCAATGAGATTTTACTGCATGAATATCCAATA
Source organism: Fulmarus glacialis (assembly GCF_000690835.1). Classification (NCBI taxonomy): domain Eukaryota; kingdom Metazoa; phylum Chordata; class Aves; order Procellariiformes; family Procellariidae; genus Fulmarus; species Fulmarus glacialis. Next base: position 70,148 of record NW_009208657.1, read on the forward strand.
TCTTTCTCTTCCCAACAGAGAAGGCCAAGGTGGTTGTGGAATGAAATTACAGAGAGCTTGGTCAGCCTTCCCAAGAAACCAGAAGGCAGTGAAATCCAACCCAGCTTAGTAGACTCAATAAAGACTTTAAATGATGCTTCATTTTCATTACTTATAGAAAAACAAAAAAAACCAAGACATTAAGAGCCAAGACATTTACTAGGAAATTCTTGGCATTTCTTCTTGGAATGTTTCATGATCATTCTGGGACATGGGTTTTCAGGAAAACGCAAAGAGGAAGGATATATTATACAGGGAATGTTGCAATGCCACACAGTTTGTGACCAATATTATTTACAAAATATAATTTCAAGAACAAACAAAAGAAAGGAAATAAAAGGCCACTGCAGTGTAAAGATGGGGAAACTGAGGCACGGACTCACATAGGTGAGCAGGAGAGATGCAGATACCCCACCGCGGTCCGAGCGGCTATGCTTGTCCCAAGAGCTGACTGTGCATCTCTGTCCTCCCCACGTGGGTCCTGCACAACACGTGGCTGTGACAGAAGTGACCAAAGGGTGAAAGCTGGAGGCTGCAGGCAGATCTGGATACAGCCCATCGCCGGGAAGTCAGAGCATCCCGTGGCAAAACAGGGATGGCGGTGAGCGTCTGACAGAACAAGGGGCTTTGGAGAAAGTGCTTAGAGATGAGTCAGGCCACCGATCCAATGGGACTTTGGTCTGCAGAAAGGCTGAGAAAAGGCTTCACTGTTTGGCCCATGACAATAGAAAACCATCCAGATGAAAATCTGCGGTCAGAAGCTCTCTAGCTTGGAGGTCTGCACTGGAGCAAGTGAGCTTTTCAGCAATGCAACATGAACCTCAAGCAGATCAGCAAGGAAATCACTCTGTGACAGTAGCTAAAAATATGCTGGAGCAGAAAACATTTCAAGGCAGGCCAGGGCCGGCTGGAGCACCCTCTCCCCTGCAGACCTTTCCAATCACTCTAGCGTGCTTCCTTTTTCTTTTTTTTTTTTTTTTTTTTTTTTTTTAAACTGAATTGGATGGGACATGACTTCCTATTGCGACCAAAATTGCTTCCGTAGGATTGTGGGGGAGAAACCAGAAAATAAATATGTTAATTTTTCCTCTGAGGCCAGAGAAGAATATGAAAAGAGAGGCTGGATATGCAGATGGATAAATGATTAACCAGGCGCTGTCCTTTATCTGTCTGGAAGTCTCTGGAAAATAAAGGTTAAGAAAAGAGTACAGAAGCAACTGGCCATGGACCTCATTAATCTGTCTCTTTTTGTTGGCACCAGCCAGGTAGCTGGACCCCCAGGGGCTATCAGCATCCACTTTCAACATATTTCTTTGATAACCAAAGCAGTTTTTCATGTCCAGCAATGACTAAGTGGTGGATTTTGCATGGTTACCTTACCTTACCCCCAGTGTTTTCAGACCACAGGACAACACGATAATCAGCTTGGCAAAGGAGCTTGGCCAGGCAATGCTTCTAATATGATTTCCAGAAAGAAAAAGCCCTCGAGTTTGTACGAGAGACAGCATGGGTTTCTCCAGAGTTAAATAGTAATGGAGAGCTGAAAAGAGAGGAAGGCGTCTGAAAACACAACTCTCCTTAATGAGGGAGTCTTGACCAGCATAGTTGGTTTTCTTCCAAGTATTTTCATTGTTTTGCTCCGTTAGAAAAAAGCAGCCTATGTTCCCAATATGCCGTACATGCAAAGTTGAGAAAAACCATCACGGGAGGTTCTCGAGGCAGCTAACATCATCCTCTCCTGCTCAGCCAGCGTTGTGCAATTGTACTTTGCAGCTGTACTTTGCACTTCTCCAACAGCCCTCGTGCCAAGCTCGCCCTCATGCCAAGCTCCCCGAGTGCCTTAGGAGGATTAATGCCCCAAGGCCACGTCCACACCACAGCACATTCCAAACGGGGCAGCCTGGGAAGAGCCAACACCTCCTGGTGTCAGGGTTTCTGCAGCAAAAGGCTCCTGCCACACAGCATCAGCACCCCCTGCGGCTCTGGGAACTGGGGAAACTGAGGCACAGCCTGGGGATGGGCACAGGTGTCAAAAGGGATGTGTTATCCCATTTCATAAGTCGCTGAGCTAGCACACTCACTGACTCACACAGAGTCTCCAGCAAGTTTGACAGAGTAAAGTAAGTAACGGGGGACGAGGGAAAGAAAAGCAAAGGAAAGTAAACCCACTTTTCTCTTCCTTTCATCAGGGAATGTGGCAGGCAGCGCACGGGAAGGCAGGAGAAGGGGTTAAAGTGATCTATCCAGCCGGAGATCACAGGAGACCCCCCTTTGTCAATCTGGAGTGCTTGCCAGATATTGGGTTGAATAATTAAACAGCTACTTAACCCTCGGACAGCATGTCTCCCGCTCCCTCCCCTGCTCCTGACAGCCTGTACTTAAGTAGCTATGGCAACGATTTGGGCGCCAGCCTGTTGACTGAAGAATATGGAAATCACAAGGATTTAATTTTGCTGTGGCACAAAAACTTGTTTGATCTGAGGGTTGTGGCTTTTCTGCAGCTTTCAGCAAAGAATAATTTCTATATTCATATCTCCCATTCAGATGTCAGTTAACAGCTCAAAAAAAACCAAAACAAGAAAAAAAAAAAAAAAAAAGGCCAGAAGATTCTCAAAAAAAAATCATCCCCTTTTTCTGGGCTGGATTAACACTTGAGATGCCAGCTGGAGGGAGCTACCTCGGCTTCATCCTGACCTCAGAAGGGCTGGAGATGCATCTGCCCCGAGCGCGTCCAAAGGAGCAGGGCGGTGGGAGGTGTGGTGGGAACCACTGCAAGGGAAGAGCCAAGGAGGGCTCAGAGGACACAAGAAAGAGTCAAGGAGATGAGCTCTGGAAAACCTCAGGGGCTAGAAGGGACTCAAGGAGCACCCAGGAAGGCTGTAGCAGAGGAGGCCTGTGGGATCAGGGAGTCAAGGGCATAAACCAAAGACCAGACACCATCCGGTTCTGTAAAGCGAGGAGGTAAATCCCCACAGCGGGGTCATCCCTGCAGCAGCATCCGCTCCGACGCTGCAGGGAAACCGAACTGGAGGCAAATGGAAGAGCTGAGCCACAGCCAGGACACGGACAGTCAGCGCAGAGCTGCCAGCTGGGGGGACGGGATTCATCCATCACCGAAAGTGGCCGTCGCAGAGCAGACTGCAGGTGGACGGATCAGGTGCAGATAACCCACCCGCTTGGAAAATGCTCTTTCCAGGCCAGTTATTTGGGGGCTGGTTGGGTTATAGCCATATGAGGAAGACACAGAAGGAGAAGAACATATCAGGGACAAACAGAACTTTGTTTTCATCCCATCTCTTTACCTCGATAACAACTGCCTGGCAGGAAGCTCCTGCGGGGGAATCTGTTCATGCGCAAAAACCAGAGGGGTTTAGCTCTGGCCTTGGGGAAGGGATCTAGGAGTCCCGCGTCACGGCTCTTATCCTGGTTTTCCCTCTGTACCACCTTGTATCTCTCTTCCAGGTTGCTTTCCTAAAGGAAGCTGATCGATAAGCTGAGTTAATGAAGGAATGGCAGAAGTATACAGGCATCAACAGTTTGCTAAGTTGCTAGTACTGCATAGCCAAAGGGACTGACTTACACTGTTCTTGCTATTTTTGTTTCATCTTTCTTGAATGTCTGTGGGGTGGAGGTTGAAGCAGAGAGAAGAGGCTTGAATGCAAAAGCTGAAATTCAAAACACATGGTACCAAAAAAAACTCGTGTGCATCAAAGTCTGCATGATTGTAGCCCACCGAAGCCAACAGACCTTTGCCATCAACAGCGATGGGAACTGGTCTGGTCCCAGTGCTTGCATTACAAGCTACTGCTGATTCATATAAAAAGGGTCTTCCCGCAGTCCTTGCCCAAGGTCAGCTGAGGCTCAGACCCCTGCAGCCAGGACGACGCACCCACCTTTTACATGTGCTATTTCTTCTCCATTTTCAGAAACTCTAGGGTATGAAGAAGAAATAAGGCTGTGATTTAGGCACTATTTAGGGCCAAAACAACCAGCACCCTGCCTGGCCAGGAGGGATGTGCCCAGCAGGACCGTGCTTTTCCCTGCAGAAGACCTGCAGCCACCTTCTCATCATAACGTAGCTCCTTTGCAAGCAGAGTCAGGAGGAATGCAAGGAGCCGAAGCCCCTGACATATCTGATCCTCAGAGGGCAGGATGGGATCAGCAGGACGCAGGTACCTTCCCAAGCTAAACCCTGCCCGTGGGGAGGCTGCTTCACTGCCAAGACCGTGTGATGCTCAGGCTGGTGGGAAGAGCTCAGCCCTGCAGAAAGCTATTGCTCTTAGCGTGATAGCAGCACACAGACAGCCCCTTCAGACGCAGGATCCAGTGTGGTGGGGCTCGTAAATGCTACAGAATTACAGAAAAATCATAATCCTGGCACTGTGGCTTCTCACCAGTGGAGCTGGTGGGCAGCAGCTGACTGTGCAAGCTGCCAAGGGAGCAAGAGGATATAGTTAATGGGAGAGCTAAGGCTCATTTTTCTCATCCCTGGTAAATCCACTCCTCAGTTAAAAGCTGTAACAGCTTGAACCAAAGAGCACAGGCTCTGCAGCTGCTGGCTGTGACAACTCGTGACCTCTGTGGATTGGCAAAGATGGAAGGCTCTTGTAACACACACCCCAGGAGGTTGCTCTGGCTCCTACGTGGGCTGAGCTCTTCACGTCTAGCCTTGTGATGGAGCTGAATTTTAAGTGCTTAGTGTAAGAGTTCCCTAGGGCTTGGGGGGTTCCTCTGAGGTACTGCTGCAATGCAAGAAAATCACATGGTTTTTTAAAAATACACTACAGAACTGACAACTTTCACCAGGTTGGCTCACTGTTTGGATGGAGGTTGATTTGCAGGAGCACCCAAGTGTCTGTCCACCTCTCTGGCTCTCCTTTCAGCCATCCAGATCCTAAAGAACTCAGCTGGGTATCTCACAAGAGTAGGTTTTGCTAGGAAAATTCAGACCTGATTTGTCTTTTGGAAACAAGCAAGAGAAACACAAGAACAGCTCCCCTTGGAATAACACAGCAAGTTTTTTTTAACTGGTCCGAGTCCAGATAAGCAGAATTGTGCAGAGGGCTTTGGTAGATGTATCCCAAAGCCCTTTGGTAGGGCTTTGGGAGTAAGGAGGAAGGTAGGACCCGAGTGGTGCTAAATTTATCCAAGATTTTCAGATGCGGTGTGAAAAGGCAGCAGAGGTTTCTGGACAAATAGTCAGTTCTAATGTCTGCATCAGCTATTTCATTCTTAGGATGATGGAAGACCCTTAAGGCTCCCAGAGTCGGTTCTGGTCTGTTGAACACATAAATTATCCTACATTTCAAAGTTGTCTGAATAAAGTATGCACAAATAGCCAGCTGGCCAGAGGACACTAATCTCATGCTGTAAAAGGTTTTCCCTTCTCAGCCATCTGCCTTTTTTGCTGTCCATAACTATCTGTCAGCTAAGTGCAGAATGGGTCAGGCTTGGTCATCAGCCACCCTGAGCAGAGAACTGCAGGAGAGTACCTCACTGGCATCCATCCAAAAAACTCTTTTTCCTTTCTAGGAAGGCAGCAAGCCCAGGCCATGGTAAACGTCCTTCTCAATTCCCTGCTAACAGCTGGCGAGGGCACCTCCCTGGTGCACGGTGGTGGCCTGAAATGTGTCAGCTGCAAAGAAAGCAGTTCAGCAATTAAATAGAACTCAAGCAATTACCTGACCTTGAAATATTTGCAGTGGTAGAGATCAGAAACCTTGGAACAAAGTCATGCAATCATGAAAACATTGACCAAGCCATTTGCTGATGGCCTCTAATTTGCTTGAACAACCTCTAAGCAGTCCTACCCAAAGACGACCTGTCACTGCCGTGAGCACTCTTCCACCATTACTGGAATAACTGGGCTGAGTGGATTGCACTGCACGGGAATTAGCTCCTGGGGACCAAACTCCAGACCAGGTTCCACACAAACCTAAAGGGACAAGCCCATGAGCAGAGTATGATAATTGTGCCCCATCGTAAGCTTGTTACATGTGCAGTTTTCAGCCAAAGGGACTCAAAAATAGAATTTCATTTTACTGAAGATTCCAGTATTTCAAAGTGGTTTTTTTTAATCCTAAAATAATTTTTAAAAAAAGGTCAAAGTCAGAACAACTAAATAAATGGTACAGAAACTTCTAAATGGATGTGTTTAGAAATATTACAAGAAAACTTACTGATATTTAAAATAAAAAATCCCAATTCAAAAGTTTTATTTATTACCAAGAAATATGGAAAGTTGGAAAAATGACCATTTTTACTTGAAAATTGTTATTTCAGTGAATTCCCTAGTCATCTTAGAATGTTGTTTCAATCAGTATAGATCGAGTGCCATAAAGAAGCAGCAACCAAAACCTACTTTTGTTAACTCTTTGATACCCAGAACAATTTGACCTCGCTGACATAAACAGATCAGGCTTTTCCCTAAAACAAAATTCCTTATAACAATATTCAAGAACATTTACTCAAAAAAATACCAGTAAGTAACATGATTTCAGCAGAATTTTTCCACTGGGCTGACATATTTGTAAATACTAGTCTGTCCATGGTCGGATGAATTTTGCCTTTCCAGTCTGCAAGTTTATTGTCCATTAATAATTATCAGTATCCATTTCATTCTGTAGGAATGAAGGGATTTAAGCGCTAATGTGTTACTGTAAGCAGCACTTTGCTGTTTTCTTGAAGTGAAGAAAATTTTTCTGTCTCTCCTTGTCATCCTAGCAAGGCTGGGGTGGATAGATTACACCACCCATGAAAATTGCTCGCAGTTCAGGAGTTTAAGCATGTGCTGGGATGTGGGGGAAGCCACCCGCCGGGTGGCATTTTGCTCTCTGGCACCGGAGCTCCTTATTTGCCTGCAGCTCCCCATTGAATATAGGAAGTCTGCAAGACCATGGAATAAGTCTTTTCTTTCCATGCTTTGTACACACACTTCAAAACACCTTTTACTTTTCTCCTCTCCAACTACACAGTCTCATTTTAAGCCTTTTCACATCTTCAGTCCTTTTTGCTGCCCATTGCTGGCCTCTTCCAAAATCATAGAATCATAGAACGGTTTGGGTTGGAAGGGACCTTTAAAGGTCGTCTAGTCCAACCCCCCTGCCGTGGGCAGGGACATCTTCAACTAGACCAGGTTGCTCAGAGCCCCGTCCAGCCTGACCTTGAATGTTCCCAGGGATGGGGCATCTACCACCTCTCTGGCCAACCTGTGCCAGGGTTTCACCACCCTCATCATAAAAAATTTCTTCCTTACATCTAGGCTGAATCTACCTTCTTTTAGCTTAAAACCATTATCCCTTGTCCTATCACTACGGGCCCTACTAAAAAGTCTGTCTCCATCTCTCTTATAAGCCTCCTTTAAGTATTGAAAGGCCTTCTGTCCTGCTAGAGACGCGGCACCTGAAATGTAATGCGGTATTTAAGCATAGCTCATTCTGTGGAATGACATTAAAATACCTTTGGTCATGTTTTCTTTAGGTATTGTTAGATTGTTGGGCTATCAGGTGGCAATACTGGTCTTAGCAGAAGGAAATGGCTGGTCCCGCTGCCTGTGCGGGGTCCCGTGCAGCTGAGCAGAGATTATCGGGCAGGACCGTGGTGAGAAGTGGGTGGATTGCAAAGGCTGTGATTAGCCTTAGTTCCCAGGGTGGAAAAACTGCTTGGGAAACAGGCTGTGATTTTGAACTGAGATTCCTGGAAGACAGGATTGTCCCTGTTCCAAGACTGGTATCAATAAGATAAATTAAAAAAAAAAAGATACCAAACCAGCCCCCATGCTTTGTATTAGAGAAACGATCTACAAAGTCCCAGGTTTCTGTTGCAGCTCAAAGGGGTGACAGGGCGAGATGAGATACCAGCGGAAAAGACCACCCAAATTAAAGCTTGCATCATTAGAGAAACGATCTGCAAAGTCCCAGGTTTCTGTTGCAGCTCAACGGGGTGACAGGGCGAGATGAGATACCAGAGGAAAAGACCACCCAAATTAAAGCTTGCATCTTGTAAGTCATTTAGCAGAGATAACTGTGAAATCTGCATTCATTTTAATAAGTTTTAATGGCTTTGGAACACCAAAAAGTTTTGGCAGATTTGTAATCCTCTACCTCACTACCTGCTATATCCCAGCGTTTCGTATGAACATTTCTCTTAGCTCCAGGAACACGGAGCAGCCGCTAGCGTCGGGCTCTCCTTAGTGGCAGCCAGGCATTTTCTCTGGGTGACCAAGGCCACTGTGACCATAATCACATGCAGAACTCCCTCCAGAAACGCATTGCCTCGCGTTGCAAGGGGTTTCGTTTTACAGGTCTTCAGATGATGGCTCCTTCCAGCTGTGAAGCCCTTCCCTTTCAAGCCGTACCACGGCACGGGGGCTGCAATCAGCCAGTGCTGTTTTTCTTGCAAAAAGATGACAAGCAGAAGGAGCTGCTGCACTCTGTTCTGTGGCAACAGCTCCCCAAGGCAAATGTTGCTGGCTAATCCTTGGAGCCTGTCAAAACCTCGCCGGAGCCAAGCCGTGCCATGGTACGAGCCTCAGCCGGTCCCCAAAGGGTCTGTTGCTGCACAGGGAACAAGAGATCCTGTGACACAGATTAAATCAGGAGATCTGTGGGTTTTCATTCAACTCTAGCCTGAATTGTCCTTTCTACTACTTTTTCTTAAGAGTAGGGGGGGAAAAAACCCTGCGAGTTCTCTGAAAGGCTCCAAGCCCAGCTGTAGTTAGCTGATAAGTTTCTTTATCACAAATCAAATGGCAAAGGCTCTGGCTGCAGCCAGGTTAGTATTTTGTCTGATGAGTTATCTCTGCACCAGTGCCAGATACAATACTCCTAGTTAGCAGTAATTAAATCACCCTATGGACGTGAACAGCTCTAATTTAGGTTTTATCATGGTCTGCTGCGTAACGTCACTGAGGTTTGCTGGGGGAAATGGAGCTCAGTGCAGAACGGTGAGCCGGGCAGAGTACCGGTGGAGCAGGAGGCACCGTCAGGTCCAGGATTTAGGGAAAAATCAGGAAAGGGACATTCAGGAAGCCCTTCTTTATCATGCTAGAGTAAAGACAACAGGGTCACTTAGGAAGAAAGGTTTTGGGAGCACAGGACTCCAACACTCAACGTCCGCACCAGTTCCTTGACTTTTCAGGAAAACGAGAGGCATTTAGTCCTGGGAGGTTCACAGGGCACCCACTCCCCATGTCACCCATTCATTGCTATCACAGAAACCTCCCAGCACCTTAACACACACAAAAAAACCATTGTAATGTGCAAGAGCATCACTAATGTCAAGTTTCCTGCAACAGCAGGGAATTTGCTGGATGAAATCCACAGTGATCCTCTGCATGCTCCAAAGTCCTCACCCTTCTGACCTGAGAGAAGTCATTTCTGCACCCTAAATCAGACAGTTTGTTTAACCCAGAGCACAGAGGAATGATCTATCGACCAGGCATCCAAGAGATTCTCATACCACTAGGAGCATAAGTGCTTTGCTCAACATCCTGTTTCTAGCTGTGGCCAATTTCCACCGTTTCAGAAGAAATTAAAAAAAAAAAAAGAAAAAAATTTCAAAACCAGAAGCTAAATCATACTAAATGGGTTAGAAATAAATCCTTCCTTGCCCCTGTGGATGAGCTGTAGAACCCCTGAAAAATGGGATTAATATAATACAAAAACAGTGCAAACACATTTGAACAAGCAGCTAGTAATTCTCCTTTCACGTCTCCTCTCCATCTTCAGGATATATCAGACAATGGGATTTTATTAAATCAGAAGATAATAATATTTTCAGATTTTTTTTCAGACTGTCTTCATACAAAATAACCTTCTGATTTGCATAACATTTAGGGCAAAGAGAACAGAGCGTAACTGGCCACTTTCCTTCATGCATAAATTGGGGCCATGTGTCTTGTCATTGTTACCTCCACCAAGCCAGGCAGGTATCTTCTGACCCCAACCCAGCCATACATACATGTTTCAATTTCCCCTTTCAGGATAGACATACAACAAGCACCACCTAAACATGGTCCTCTTCCTCTATAACAGACCAACTCATAATTTCTCTTGCACCTCCTACAATATGTATTTTATGAAACTAAAGAAATGCTCTCTGGATACAAACCAGAGGCAATTACCTTCAAATCTTGAAAATCCCGATTCCTTGCAACATGGCATGCATCCCACACCACCTCATATACAAACCAGGGGAAGCTCGGGCACCAGTTTGTGCTGCCTCTACTCAGGAAACGAGGATCGTCTGAGCTTTCATCCCTTCTCTCCACCCAGGCACCCATGAGACAACGGTCATGACTTTATCCGTTACCCAGGGCCCTGCAAATGTGGAGCTCAGATGCTAAAACAAATAGATAAGAAATAGGCAGATAAATATAGTTCCATTTCCCAGACCACCCAGGGCATATTTTCAGAGTCCCCATAGCCGGTGTTCGATGGGACCTGCTTTAAGGTGTGATAAGTCCAATAATATTATGTATACTTCTGTACCTATATACAGACACATCCATGTATGTGTATATATATATGCATGCATATATATATACACATATGAATTGTATATCCACGCATACACATTTATAGGAAGTAACCAGCAATTACAAGAGAAAAGCCACAAGTTAATGTATGTAATCATGTCAAATCCCCAAAGCAATAAAGGGGAAACCGCCTCTGCTCGAGGTTTTTGCTCGGTGAAGTCAAGCAGTCAGCTGTGCAGTGAAAAGTCTCCCCGAGACGCCGCCGTTCCCATGGCAAAGCTCTCTCCCACCCTCCAGCCACCCACTCCTCCCTGGTGCCACTGGGCACATCTCAGCCCAGTTGGCCCCCGACCCTTTGCAACCGCTCCCTTGGCTCCCGTCTCCTTCCCAAACTGCTCCAGGACACTGCGACCAAAACATTTCCCTCCGACTCCCTGCGTAATCTCCTTCCCCAACCCCCCTCTCCCCTGCAGAACAGGGTAATAATAAAAAAAAAAAAAAAAAAAATTAATGGGACGTGAGCTACTTTCGGAAGCTGCAAGCCTGGAGTCTGAGGTTAGTGAGAGAGAGGAGAAAAAAACACACCTAATTATAAGTGTGCAAAAAAGAGTTCGCCTGTAGGAAATGGGAAGATTACATGCTGAAGGAATTGGCAAATAGTGCAAGAACAGGCAGTCTGAAATGAATTATGTCTCGGCACGGCAACTCCCCACTTGTAACTATTTTCATTTAAAATCGTTATTGTCTTCCTGCCTGAAGATTGTTCAGGGGACTTCAAATCACCCCTTCCGTAAGGAGCAGCGTGGAAATTCCTGGCCACAGAGCAGGACAAGGGGGAAGAAGGGATGCACAGCATGTTAGGCAGAGGTAAAAAAGACCACGGGGATAGAGCAGGAGGCAAGGTTACGTACCCATCTGACCCTGGGGCTGGGCCGCCTTCCCTCGCCCTGAGCCCAGGACCATGCCCGCAGCATCCCTGCAGCCGCTGCAGCCAGCGGGTGGGAAACGCAGCTGCGGCACGAGCAGCACTTGCAGGGAGCAGCAGCAGCACATCCCCAGACTGCCTCTGCACCAAGCAGACTGGGCTCGAGGGTCGCAGCCATCTCAGGTACAGCCAAACACAGCTTTATGGGAACCTTACTGGGCTGACAGCCCCTAATTAACCACCTAGAGGTCAAGTTAAGTTTGGAGCTAATTGAAGAAGACCCCACCTAATTATGACTTACCTTATCAGGGTAACAGAACCTTTTGCTTGAAAACATCTCAATTTGCTCTAAGCCCAAGCAGGCAAAATAGTTGCAATTAGACATGGCCTATATTTTTACACTCCCTCAAATGCCGGCTTCTCTGCACCGTCCACCAGCATAACTCCACTCAGGGCTGCACTTGCAAGAAAAAGTGCTCTTTCAGCTGGGAACCTTTTGCATTCACTTTAGGGCTTAATTTCGTTTTGGTTGCCTGGTCGTTTCTCTTCCTTTAAACAGAAAGGAAATAATGCAGCCAGCAGACATTGCAGTGATGAGCAATGGAGGAAATGGATAAACAGCTGGGTTTGTGTATGGTATTTTTATGACCTCTGTCTTACTGGTATTCTCCTTCCATCAAATACTCATTACTGAATTCTGATGCCTTCCCTTCCATCTGAAACTGCAATTATTAGCTCAGCCTGTGAATAATCCACAAATATGGCATGCTTGAGAGAGTAAGCAGGCTCAGAAATCACTGAAGTTCAAATGCAAAATGTATGCAATGATCTGAGCCTTCCCAATTATCAGTATGTATTTAAATATGAACTATTGCCTTAACAATAGATTTGATAGCAGCTGTGTTAGGAAAAAAACCAACACTGCAGGAAGCTGAGCAGAAACAACCACTAATTTCATGCAGCAAGATTTGGAGATGGTAGTCAATCTTCTTACTGCCCAAGTAGTTTCTAAGTTTCTCCAGCCAGCAGTAGCAGGGGCAGTGTCTGAGCCAGAAACAGCCACAGCCTAATTTATCCCACGGATTTACCCCTATCAGTCATAGAAAGAAAACACCCCTACCTTGGGCACTGCCCATGGGGAAAGTGGCTTTTTAGCTTGTTGTGGTATTTTGGTCTTAGCCAAATGCTCTACTGCACATTTTAGCACTTGCACGACAAATCCCAGACTTAGATGGCAGCCCCTGAGTGTTGCATTATTGGCTTTACAAATAAGGCACCATTTGGGCCTCTGGAGTAAGGCGCTGCGGCGGCTGGGCGGTTCGTGGACTGTAGCAGAGCTCTGCTGTGACGTACGGTTTAAACAAGGGGTAACTCTGGGAAAGGAAAGCACACGTCAGAGGCCACCGACGGCAATCCAGTACTAGTAACAAGACAGACACATCTGCTGGACGAAGCAGCTCTGCAACCAGCGTCACTCGACAAACCGTACGCGGTTGTCATTGAATGATGGAAAACAAGGAGGGACCTGCAGAGGTCATCCCGTCCGTCCTCCTGCCCTGGGCTGGGGCAGCAGCTCTCAGGTGGTGCCTGGCAGCTGTGGGCCAAACCGAGCTTCCAGGATGATGACTCTGCTTCGACCTCAGGCCGTTTCTCCCAGTTAGAATGATTTTTCTAACTTAAAACTGCTCTGCTGCAGTGTAACCCACCGTTTCTGGACCTCTCCCCAGTGAGCATGGAAAGGAGGGCTGTTCCCCATTGCAGCAATCTCTTATATACTGGAAGACTTAATAATACAAAGGAGTGAACTCTTTTTGGCCTCAGCAGGAGATTGGCTTAATATTGACTGTTATCATTGGCCTGCAATTCATCCTTTCCTTAGTACTCATCCCCTTCAAGTGTCTCCCAGGGATATATTTTCAAATTTTAAGCAACAGACTGTGAATCCCAGAGCCAGATCTCCAGGCACTGCCTCCTCTTCACCCTCCCATCTCCTGCTCCCCACGCCGCAGTCCTCGGTTCACGTCTCCCTTCCCATTTGTTTCTCATTTTATTTTTAGAGCTACAGAAAAGAAACGCTACAGAGGCGTTATTCTTTGCAAAGAAGCTGGTTTCTGCTGGGTGGCGGTGCCATCTGTGTGTCCCACTCAGGTCGCTGGCCGTGGGCTCGCATACCAGCGAGGACAAGGAGGGGTTGTTTCGTGGGAAGCCGGCTTCCCGCGGGCCGGCGGCATGTCGGGGCAGCTCTCTGCCTGCCCACGAGGCAGCACAGAAAAGTCAAGTGTTGTGGGCTCCCGTGAGCAGAGAGCTGTAGATGTTGAGACATTTGGCCTCATTCTTCGCAAGCCAAATGTGTCTTGATAAATCAGAGCCAACCGCATTGGGGACGTGCAGGGACCGTAGGGTTTGTGTTTGTTTAATTAATGCATCTGGTTTTGCTCCACTTTGGCTCTTTGTTTTCACTTATCGGAATACGAAATAAGACTAGAGCTTCCCCAGGACCCCAGAAGAAATAAGGAGTGTGTTTTTCCAGGAGAGGGAATCTCTGCAGACCATCAGTCTATCTGCAGGCTGAACAAACCGGTATGGTCCGGAGGTCAGGCAGGATAAGGTCAGAGCTGTGTCTCACGTAGGAAGGAGAGAAGACCTCTTGTAAACACTATTTCTGCCCCCTCCAGGGCTATGGTCTGGTCTGACCCATGCAGACCCTAAAGGCTACTGCTGCCCGCAGCATACATTAATGCCAGTCTTTCACAGGGAGCTGATTTTAATCCTGTAGTTGCTCCCGTGTCCTGGGATGAGTCAATGGGAGCAAGGCTGATGGACTCCAAATACAACACTGGACAGATGGGAAGCTTTAGTTGGAGTTCGACCCTGCATGCAGAAAGAGGGCAACACAGAGCTTTGTTGGAGAGGGGCTTCAGGGGCTCGAGGCCAAACCTGTTGCTGCGGCACCGACTGAGCTTCACGGAGTCACTTCTGGTCGTCCTTGCAAAAACGGCTGCTGAATTTGTCACCGACTTTCAACTTGATCCACCTGGCCCCCATCTGCTGAACTTGTGCATCTCCTTGTGACTTCGCTTGAGTTGAGAAGACCCCTGGACATCCGTCTGAGGGACGCACCAGCCTCTTAAGGACAGGGATTGCAGCCGGTCCTGCTTTGGGGGGAGAGATTTGCCTCCTGGACAGGGTGCCGGGGGCAGGGAGCAGCCCTTTGGTGAGCAGAGAGCAGAAGGATGACATTATCCCTCCGGCTGCAGGGGTGCGATCCCTCCCGTGCTCTGCCTGCGGTGGGGAGGGAAGAGCGACGCAGTGGGCTCCCAGCCCTGCCGGGCTCAGCTTTGTGCGTTATGCATCGCTTTGTCAATACACATTTTTGGCATGGCAGCTTCTCCTTTGACTGACAGCTCTGAAGGAAAGGCGGGGGTGTCAATGGTAATGTTTCAAAGATTTCCTTGATGTCTTTAGGTTTCTACCAAAAAAAACCCCCAAGCCCAAACCAACGGTACAAAACACACCCCCCCCAACTTAACAGCTTTATCAATCTTACAGCAGAATTTTGCCAGACCAAGGATGGAGAGCACTTGCCAAATTATTTGTTGTCATTAAAACAAATTAGGTATCAAGTTATAAAACAATAGCGTGGTGACAGAAAGCTGGAAAGCAAGAGCAGTCCTAATCAGAGGCAAACATGCTGCGTGTTCTGGAGCCGAGAGCACGGCGCTGTGACGGGATCCTCATCCGGTGCGGGCGATGCGGATCTGCAATCCATCTGCCGGTCCCGATGGCTGGGAAATTAACTCACAGGGACTAATTAAGCCAGAAATGGGAGCGGGGGGAATATGTCTTGCACTCTCAGAAGATCTCAAAGCACTTTGCGAAGAGTGACAGATTTCAGAACTGGTACCTACGTGCTTGAGCCCGGAGCCGCCCGTGCTGCTGTGGACTGAAGGGATGCAGCTAGGCTGGCAGTGAGGATGACGAAGCATCGCTACCTTCTGCTTTGCAAACACGGACCTGACAGGAGAGCAGAGGATTTATCAGCTTGAGATTGCAACCGTTCTGCGCAACGCAATGTGCCAGGGATGTCCAAAGGGAGAGGTGAGGAGGAGGCTGAGCAAGGAGAGCTGGAGGCTTGCACACCTCCTGGACCAGAGCCGGGCTGCATCTCACGGGCAGGGACCAGAAACCTCCATCGACGGCCGAGTTCCTCCCGCAGGTCAGAGGATGCGGGGGGGTCCGGGCTGTCCCGTGGCGGGCCCTGGCACCGTCCCGTCCCCCCGGCCCCTCGG
>NW_009208658.1:0-13408 GCF_000690835.1 Fulmarus glacialis
GCGGCCGGTCATGACCGGTGTTCCCCAGGGCTCAGCTGTATCAAATGGAGTATCGACAGTTTCAGTCTGGTTCTTATTATGTATAGCTATCTTCACAAATCCAGGTGTGGACCCTGTGGGAAAGATTAATTCAATGGCATCAGTATAGATACCTGAGAGGGTAAATCCATTGAGTTCATCTCTTCTTATCTTGTAGGCAAAGCCTGTTTTTTCTGCATAACTCATTTTTTTCCATAGCTCACCTTGGCACTCTTCATAATTCATTTTAGTAAGTTGCTTCATTTACAGCTTTTTCCAGTGTAAATTTAACTTTTGGGATTCTTATGTAGGCCATGAACTGATATCGAAACTATGTAGGAGAAAAACCTGAAAAAACACAAATCTTTTTCTCTAGGAACCTTTGTATCAAAACAATAGCATATCTATTTTATCACAGTGAAACTGAAACTTCTGTATTTATAGAATTTTAAGGTAAATGGTGCTTGAAGAGCATAATTGTACAATATACTGTGAATATCAGTAAATTATTGCAAGTACTGTAAGTCCCATCATGACTTTTTTGTATTTTGGAATATAAAAAAATTCTGGAAACTTTGGAGGAGTATGTATTGGGAGAAAATACAGTAGTTGCTGAAAGGGTCAACCAATGTGTCCATCTACTCTGTATTCTTTATTCTGTAATTTGACAGAAATTACTCAAATTACATTAAAAAAGTATGATACACAATTTTAAGCAATATATGATCTCCTATGTTACAATGAGGTTGAAAAGATACACTGATAGTACATACATCAATTATTTATATGTTCCTTGAACCTTTGAAATAGGACTTCAACGCCTAGACATGGAATTAGGTAGTAGTAAGATTAGCAAAGTATTTTGTGCTTGTGAATCTCCTTTAGATAAAAATTAGTCTTTAATCAGAATTCTTATAATTCCTTTTCAGTAATGCCTGAGGTACTAATTTCTGGAAATCTAGAATATAAATTTTCTCTGAATTACAACTCAAAAAAAAGAGTCAACTTTTTTATCTTGGAGATAGTTTAGTCAATCAAAACTAAGTCTTTCTTAAAAGCCAAGCAGTCAAGCTCAATCAGTCTTGAATTACATCATGTTTAATGTGTTAGTGAAGCCATAGTAATATTCAGGGCCTTCGCACTGTAGACTGTCTTTGACAACATCATCTCATTTTTGCCTGTTGCTGCCTCATACTTCTCTTCCAATACAAGAGAAGGCAAGGACTCTTTTTTCGATAACAACCAAGCACAAAAATCTTGAGGTGACATCAAATTACGTAAATATACAATAAAAATAAGTCTTGTCAGATAGTCTTTCAATCAATGAATTGAAAAAAAGATTCAAAATTACTCGAAGTCCAACTTGACTTTCTTCTATGAGATTGTCAGGGGAAGTTACATACTAATTAGTTCTTCATATGGGCAAGAGATACAGAGGACTGACTGTTCTCAAGTCTTGCATGTTTTAATGTTATTTGTAGTAAACCAGAACTATCTTATCCAAGGTACTGAAAATACTCGGCTGTTTCATTTAAGGCTGTATAAGGTTGCTCTAGCCTTATAAAAATGAAAATACATTAAGTATTTAGACTTCATTATTGTTTTATGAACAAAAAAAACCGTTAGTCTTTATATGTGGGTGTAGGTAGTCTAAAAGCATCTCTTTGGAAGTTTCGTCCTTCTCTGCAGGAAAAAAAAAAGGAACTTAACAGTTTGTCATGCAATGAGTGAAAACTATCTGGGTTATAAAGCTCTTTTTCACACATTAAAATCCAAACTCTCTGCTTTCTGTATCAGTAGAGGTTGAAACATCAGTTCAGCAAGTAAATGCTATGTTTGCCTAAACCTACAGTTCACTATTTCAGAAGCATTCTGGGTGGCTTTCCAAATAGAAAAAGCTGTATAAACAAGGGAAACAAAAATTGCATAAGCTGCAACACTTTTAGGAAATTATATCTCCGCTTGGGGCTGAGAAAAGTGTCAACCCGTCTCAAAGCTTTTTGCCAAGTTAGAAGTATGCAGTATCTGCTCTTCTTTGTGCAGCTGAAATCATTCGGAAGTTAAAACATGCTTTCAAATATGCTTAATGAACACCTCATTGGATTATCCTCTTGTTCCTTGTTTGTTCTTGAAAATCCTGTAGAGATCTGTCAAATTAAACTTTCGAGTCTATTCCACCTGCTGGCAGAACACTTGGAAATGGATGTTAAGCTTATTTGGGTCTATATGGGTCGTTCTCAGTGACTGATTAAACTCTTGAGCCAAAACGATGGTGAGGTGCGGAGGAACTCCGCAAATCCTCTTTCTACATGCAAACAAATATAGTTGTCCTTAAGTTAGAAATAAGCATACTGTTTCTTAGAAGATAAAAGGATCTGTCATTTTGATTCGCTATTTAAAAATTGTAGGACATACGGAATTAATATTGCTCTAAGTGATGCATAATGATTGATTGGTAATAGAGTCTGTTTTAATATATTCCACCCTTAAACATGGTACACCTCTACCTGAAGCATTCTGTTGTCAGTTTTGATAAGTATTGTACTGTGCTACGGCTACAAGCACAACGCTGTGACCATTGGCAAAGCAAGCAGGGAGGATGAGGCTGTATTTCTTCTAAAGGCAAAGAAGTTGGTGGCTGTACTGCTAATTATTCACTACATCCTGACCTGAAAGCACAGTGTCAGTAAGGATAATTTGAAATATTGGGAGAAAGGAACTTGTTTCTTTTGGATGTTTGGGGATACTGTGGTGGGGTTTTTGTAAAGGAAACAATCAACTTGTTTTATTTGAGTGTATGAAAGGATGAAAGCCTAAAGTGTGCTCTGAGGGTAGAAACATCCAGGTGTATGCTATGTGAGAAACTGAAAAGGATTGAGAAAAATTGTGCTTTGCTGACATGACATTTTAACTAACACAAAATACAGTCAGATGAGACACCAACATATGTAACAAATATCTTTAAATACTTGGAAGAGCTGGATTCTTTATAGTTGTCCATGCACAAGTTACACATTCACAAATTTGAGATCCCTGAATAATATTAGACATGACAGGCATGTTTATGAACATAATTTCATCTGTTACTAGATACAACTCTCCTTTAAAAGTTATAGTGGGATGCAATTTTATCTATATTTTAATATTATTGAATGCTGAAATCAGGTGAAGCACACAGAGGTCCGAGATTTGTTTTTCATTAAGCAATGGTGTTGTGGTTTAACCCCAGTCAGCAACTAAGCACCACACAGCTGCTTTGCTCACTCCCCCCTGGTGGGATGGGGGAGAAAATTGGAAGGGTGAAAGTGGGAAAACTCGTGGGTTGAGATAAAGACAGTTTAATAAGCAAAGCAAAAGCTGTGCATGCAAGCAAAGCAAACCAAAGAATTCATTCGCTACTTCCCATCGGCAGGCAGGTGTTCAGCCATCTCCAGGAAAGCAGGGCTCCATCATGCATAACGGTTACTTGGGAAGACAAATGCCATCACTCCGAACATCCCCCCCTTCCTTCTTCTTCCCCCAGCTTTATATGCTGAGCATGACATCATATGGTATGGAATATCTCTTTGGTCAGTTGGGGTCAGCTGTCCCAGCTGTGTCTCCTCCCAACTTCTTGTGCACCCCCAGCCTACTCGCTGGTGGGGTGGGGTGAGAAGCAGAAAAGGCCTTGACTCTGTGTAAGCACTGCTCAGCAATAACGAAAATATGTTATCAACACTGGTTTTAGCTCAAATCCAAAACATAGCCCCATACTAGCTACTATGAGGAAAATTAACTCTACCCTAGCCAAAACCAGCACAAATGGTTACATAAGCGCAGAGCAAGAAAAAATTACTTCTCACAATGGTTTAAAAACCAAGCTATATAATCAGCTTAAGGTTGAATATCTTATATGTTGTTCCTCTGAACATCCATGGAAACAAATTCCATATCTAAATAGAAATTCTGATGAAAACACTTCAAGGTTATTGAAGGATTCTGTTTCAATATTTTGCCATTTTCATGGAGACGTGAACAATAAATTAAAATCAACAAATGTTAATTGATAAAGCTAGAAAGGCTCAGAACATGACATATAATTTTACCTACACTGCTGAGAAGACAGTAATATTGGAGTATGACTACTAGAATCAAAGACTGAAGGATAAATATAATAAATTCAGAATAGAATTTTCTGTTGTCATACTGTAAAAGCTGAATGCATGCGAATTTTTCAAACCAAACTCTTGAAAGTAATAGTAACAAACATTGTGAACTTCCACAGTTTGGGATTATCTGTGCAATACTTAGTGTATGCTAACTTTTCTATTTCCATTAAAAGGCAACTGATTACACATGAAGGTAAATTACTGCAGTTGTCTAAACAAAACAGAAGAGTATCTTTCAACTTAAATTACTGTTGTTCCGGGAAATATCTCACTTCTCTTGCAGACTGTGAAAACTCTTTCATCATTGGTGTATGTATTTAGCAAGTGGACCCTAACTGGAGAAGAAAACATTTACTAGGCCTTTTACACAGTGCATATCTCTTCATAGTAGCATTCTTCTGAGCAATGACCATCATCATAAATTGTTTTCTCTGTTCACCTGTTGGCATTTCTGTTTCATCAATGTGGGGACTTGTTCATCAGGATCTGTTTTCCTAACTTGCTGCTTGGTGACAGAAGGGCAAAGGAACACCATTTTGCTTTTGGTAGCTGCTAAGCAAAACTGTTGAGCCTCTGAAAGACTGCTAAGGCTGTAAATATTGCAATTTAACCATCTAGGGTAAACTCAGTCTTGAAATATCCATTTTTCAGCAGTGGCAATAGAACAAAATCTGTATTTCTCAGCCAATTGCCATGTTGTGTGAAGCCTGCTAGAAAGCTGGGCATACTAAGCAGTAGAGTGCAGAAACAAAGTAGAGAAGACAGGATTTGTTTCTCTGTTCTTTATGTTGATAGCAGTGACACCATACCAGGTATCTCCAGAGAATTTAGTTCATCTGTGGCGTTACTTTATGTGCTCCTTAAAAATGAATGATTCTGTGATGACATACGTAACAAAAAAGGAGTTTTATAGTGAGAGGAACTTACTTGTATATCAGCACAGATTGAAAAAAATATTTGTCTGGGATTTGTGAAGACTTTTATGACATGTTTCATAACAGATTTTTTTTTTAATAATTCATTAAGAAAACATTGTATTGAATACTTAAGCCTGACTGGGTTTTTTTCAGCCTGTTTGTTGAATATGACTTACCCTTGAAATACCAGAACAATACCCTTGAATAACCAGAACAAGAGTAAAATTTCACCAAATTAAAAAATAATTTCCAATCTCCTTAACTAGCAATAAGGATAATTTTTGCATACATCACTGTGCTTCAGACCTCATCTTTGTTTGCCCTATAATCCAAATATCCTACCCATGAGTTTTGTTCTGTTTTCATGGGAATGTATTAACCGATGGAGAGCTAAAGTACATTGCAATTAAGCTCCCCTTTATAAAAACATTTGATGTAATTAGAACACTTTATTGATTGGGAATTTCTTTACAGATTATAGGGTAGCTATGTTTAAAATTTTACTTAGATAAATCTGCACACAGCATGGCTCTTTCAGTCTGAACTTAGATTAGATTCTGTGTTTCTGTCAAAATAACTGTACAATGACTGTGAATAAGAATCAGGGAGATACGTAACCTTAACTAATTGAGGTGAAATGTTAAATTATTATTTTACTTTATACTATGTTCATTTTCCTATTTTTCAACATTAGAAGCCAGAACTGCCACTTTATTTGTTTCATATGAGGCATTCAATCACAGTAAAAATTATGTTTAATAGTTTAGTGTAGTTGTTAATAAATATGCACATTAAATATTTTTTTAATTCTTTGGAAACTCCATTACCTTTTAACAATTCAAAGCCAACCATATTTACAGAGAATCAATAACTCTTTTTCAGCTGGGAAAAATGAATGCGCTGTGTGTGTTTTTATCAGTGTAAGTGTGATTAATATCTTTATTCATGTGGGTTTTGTCTGTGGAAATGTGTTTCGATCTGTGAATATAAATCCATCCTCCAGCATGCTTGTGAAATGTCAATTGATTTTGGAGAAGGAAACTTATGGGTATAAATATCAGTATAATTGATCTATAATGTAGATATGTATCTCCAGTAGTAAGTAATGTGGTTGTACTCATGCCAAAATTTGGTGCATGAATATTCTCTCAGTGCAGCCTTGAGGAATCAGCAGTTGATTTAGCTATGTATGTTTACATTTTAGAAAGCTATACATGGAAGTCAAAGCAATATAATTAATTCCCAAACTGGTTTTTGAACGCTAAATCATGACTACCTGTTGTAATAACACCACAGTTACAAATTATGAACACCAGAAAATGTAAAGGCTAAAAAAAATCCTAGCTGAGCTATTAAGATCTGTCTTTGTAAGTCAATGATTACAAATCTACCTCTTTCACATTACCTTGGTTTCAACATGTACTGGTTGTAACATAGCTTACCTCTTCAGAAATATCCTCATAAATAATCCCTCTAAAGTATTCTCCAGCTAAAATTTTGTATTCAAATAGAGAGTGTGGAAGGCTGTTTTGTAATACACTTTCAACACACATGTATGAAATCATGGAACACTTTAATGTTTTTGCAGTCCTAACAAGTTATAAATCTATGTTTGATCATTATAAATGCCTAATTCCTATAAAACTGTAAGAATATTCCTTAACTTTAACTTGAAATCTTGTTCTTTAGTAACTGTTGAAGGTATGTGTGGAGGGAATCATTGCTGTTAGCTGTAGAATAAATTACATCTGCAAGCTTTTGATCAGTGCTTTTGGTGTCAAATTTATCCACCAATGTAGCAATAAGCTACTGGGTATTTAACGATAAATAACTCTCTTATAGCTTAAGGAAAGTGGTGCTTCACAGAATTGTTATTCTTTTCTTCTTAGAATCATAGAATGATTTAGGTTGGAAAAGATCCTTAAGATCATCGAGTCTAACCGTTAACTTAACACTGCCAACTCCACTACTAAACTATGTCCCTAAGTGTCACGTCTACATGTCTTTTAAATACCTCCAGGGATGGTGACTTAACCACTTCCCTGGGCAGCCTGTTCCAGTACTTGATAGCCCTTTCGGTGAAGAATTTTCCCCTAATATCCAATCTAAACCTCCCCTGGTGCAACTTGAGGCCATTTTATCTTGTCCTATTACTTGCTACTTGGGAGAAGAGATCTACACCCACCTTATTACAACCTCCTTTCAGGTAGTTGTAGAGCACAATGAGGTCTCCCCTCAGCCTCCTTTCTCCAGACCAAACAGTCCCAGTTCACTCAGCTGCTCCTCATAAGACTTGTTCTCTAGACTCTTCACCATCTTTGTTGCTCTTCTTTGACACTTTCCAGCACCTCAATGTCTTTCTTGTAGTGAGGGGCCCAAAACTGAGTATTCGAGGTGCAGCCTCACCAGGGCCGAGTACAGGGGTACGATCACCTCCCTCCTCCTGCTGGCCACACTATTTCTGATACAAGCCAGGATGCTATTGGGCTTCTTGGCCATCTGGGCACACTGCTGGCTCATGTTCAGCTGTCTGTCGACTAACAACACCCCCAGGTCCTTTTCCTCTGGGCAGCTTTCCAGACACTCTTCCCCAAGCCTGTAGTGTTGCATGGGGTTGTTATGATCCAAGGGCAGGACCCAGCACTTAACCTTGTTGAACCTCATACAATTGACCTCCACACATCGATCAAGCAGATCAACACTCCTGCTCAACTTGGTGTCATCTGCAAACTTACCGAGGGAGTACTCAATCCCCTCGTCCAGATCATTGATAAAGATATGAAATAAAAATGGCCCCTCTAGTGAGCCCTGGGGAACACCACTTGTAGTTGGCCGCCAACTGGATTTAAATCCATTCACCGCAATTCTTCGGGCCTGGCCACAAAGATATAAAAATATATAATCTTTCAATTTGTGGCTTAAGTAGTTGCTTTTGTCAGGACAAAACCTATTACTTGTATCTTTCTACAAAGAAAGTACTGAGTTTTGTGTGCCCTGCCCTTACTTTCCAAATTTTTTGGTTCAGGAGGTGCTATGTCATAAGGTGCTTTACAAACTGGTACCTTAAATATGTTACCAACTTTAATTCTAACTTTAAGTTTTATTAATTTAATACTTATCATTTTCTTCTTTAAAAACACAAATGCTCCCCCTCCCCCAACTTTTTCTAGATTTCCCAAGGAACGCAAAGAAAATGCAGAGGAGATCGTGGGAGATTAAATCACATTTCTAGGGTTCTGTGTCTTTTTTTCAACTCTCTTATTGTTAGACATTTATTGGTCAGAAGGCTATGAAAAACACCAGCTGTTTTTCTATTATCAGACACAAAACGTATTTCACAGTGCTTACTACAAATATTTTCTTCTCTGCCTCCAAAACCAGAATTTTTCCTATGTTATTCAAACCATATGAATATTTAAAACTTATGCCTAGTAGCAAAAGTGCACATAAACTCACATGCCATCTCCATACCAGGTTTAGTTCTCTAACGAAACTCATTACAATGTAAGTATTTTTAAGTCCTTTAATAATTTGACTCTTTTAGACATCTTTGAATGTGTGACTTGACTTTTTCTTCACTGTAGACTCTGAATATATTCACTGGCTCTGAATATATTCACTGTGATTAGACTTCTGTTTGTTTTGCTTAGTGTTAAAAACTGATGCAATTTGTCTGTTTATCGTTAATAAAGCTGATATACTATGTAACAAAGGATGTGTTTACTAAGATTTTGTAATGAGTAGTAAGTAAGTTAAAACTAAGATTTTCTTTTTCCTTTGAACGCTTCTTGGCAGTACTGACAGTAATCATGTGCCTTGTATGCCTCCAGGGAACTCTTCCACATTTACCATAGAGAGTATGTGGTAAGCAAAGAGTGTGATGAGTTAGACTGATTTCTTGTTATATACGCATGTTCACTTGTGTGTGTCAATAATTTTCAGATGGGGAAAGAAATTCTTCTTTAAAGAAATATATAAAAGTATATTTTGTATGTACATCTAGTTATTTGATCTGACTTCCTTTATAAAAAAATCCAATCTTTTCCAGCATCAAGGGGCTTGCACATGGTGTTTTTATAGGATGATTCTCTCTGCAATTTCAGTGTACGTTTACAGATTTGAATTAGTTGTAACTGAAAAGCCATTAATTTGTGACTACCTTATTTTAAGTACTCTTAAGAACCTTATGCTTTTATTGCTTAAAAAAATAAACTGATCTGTACTAGAAATTCTGGCCATACATCTGAAAGATGAGTTCCCATAGTCTGACCAACCTTCCTTTCTAACATTTTTTTCCCCTTTCTCTTTCTGGCTTATTATACCTTGCATTATCCTTTGCATCATAGCAATTCAGTAATATATGCAGTTCTATAGCAAATTCTCATCAAAGATCTCATTTTTAATGCATTAGCTTCTTTCTCATGGTTTTTCCAACATGAGAGCTGCTGAGTATCTAATTGTTTCTTTCTATTTCGGAAATTTTTCATTCCTTGAATTCAAGCTTAAACTGTAGTAGCTTTATCTCTGCACAATGCATTTTTTTAAAAGCTCACTTGTTACAGTCTGCATGTGCTCAGGCTTGTGATAAATAGCCTATCACTAGTTAGACTGGCAACACCTCTGCCCATAGGTTTTTTTTATAATCACTTACATAAATTCTGAAGAAGATAGTTAACTTCAGAACTCATCGGTTGCATCATCAGTTATCAGAATCATTAATTAAATGTCTTTTGGGGCTTATCTGTGAAAGATTTTAGTGTCAAAGTTTCTGTTTAGAAAACAAAACCCAGCCTCTGGGTGTGGAATCAAGCCTTATTTGATGATGACAAAGTATTAGCAGAAATTTGTTTAGTTTGCACAGTTGTCAAGACAAATTCAGGAAATAGTTACCATTATGTTCATGTCCGGTGGTTGTTTTAAGGGTTTGGGAATTTGGTGAGTGGGATGAGGGGAGAGCAGGGTGAGGGGAGAATTGGAGATTTTTGTAGTGGTTTGATTTGTGTGACTTTGGGGCTTGGGGTTTTGTGGGTTTGCTTTTTTTTATTTGGGCTGTGTACATCAATAGAGTTGTACTGAGATACTTCTACACTGCCTTAAGCAAGTTTCTCATTGTCTGACTCAGTATTTCTTACAGATGAACTTTGGATTATGGCATGGTGATCAACAAGTAGTGACTGTTGGACTTTAGTCTATATTTTTACCTATCAGTCATGTCTTAGCATAGATATGCTAAAGTATCGATTATTTGTGTATACTTTGTTTTGTTCTCTATATTGAACTATGCATTCAAATGTTCACTAATTCACCTGATCTTCCGTTCAAAATGTAATCCCCAAGTTAATGAACTAGTTCTCCTCTGACAAAATAGTTCTTTCCAACTCTGTCTTTTTAATCAAGCCCAGGTAGCGAGAAAAGGGAAGAGAGATAAAGGAGAAAAAGAGAAGGATATTAGGAAGAGTGTGGTGGGTTGACCTTGGATGCTGGGTGCCCACCAAGCCACTCTATCACTCCCCTCCTCAGCAGGACAGGGCGTGGAGAAAATAAGATGGAAAAAACCTCGTGGGTCAAGATAAAAGCAGTTTAATAAAGCAAAAGCAAAGGCCGTGCACGGAAGCAAAGGAGAATGAAAGTCTTATTCTCTACTTCCCATCAGCAGGCGATGTCCAGCCACTTCCCGGGAAGTAGGGCCTCAGTACGCATAGCGGTTGCTCTGGAAGACAAACGTCATAATAACGAATGCCCTGCCCCCTCCTGCTTTCTCTTAGCTTTTATTGCTAAGCAGATGTCACATGGTATGGAATATCCCTTTGGTGAGTTTGGGTCAGCTGTCCTGGCTATGTCCCCTCCCAAGATCTTGCCCTCCCCCAGCCTACTGGATGAGGGGGGGAACAGCCTTCATGCTGTGCGAGCACTGCTCAGCAGTAGCCAAAACACTGGTGTGTTATCAACATCTTCCTAGCTACCAATACAAAACACAGCACTATGAGGGCTGCTATGGGGAAAATTAACTCCATCTCAGCCAGATACAAAGAGGAATCCCACTTCATGTGGGAGAGCACTAAGGCAGAGTTAATGCTTAGGAGAATATAGAAACCTAAAGAGGAATTTGCATGAAAGTGTTACTTTTGTACAGATCTCATACTGTTCACATTATAGTGCAGTTATACTGGTTTTGTAGAATACAATTGCAATGTCTTGATTGTTTTAGTGACCACTGAACACTCAAAAAATTTCAGCCCCACGTGAGAAAACGGTAACAGCCTCAAACCTTGGGACTGTCTTATGCTATTGTGGCAGAAACTGTTAAGCACTAATATTAATTTCAGGTTCTAGACATTTGTTTCTGCACAGGAACATCAGAAGAGTCCCATATCTCTAGAACTAGTGTTAAACAAAATTTTTTATACACAGAATATACTTATGACCTTGAAGGTTGTCCTGAATATGGAAGCAGAAGAGGTCCATGATTAACACTATGTGTGGCAGTCTAGTAGACCCATTCTGATTTTTAATGCAGTTCTTTAAAGCTCCTCTTATTCATGGTAAATAAAGAAACTTCCAGTGTCCACCACTGTGGCTGGTACAGACTGTGTATTTTTGTATATAAATATTTTTGCCTTGTATTCTGGATGTGAGACTGCAAACTTGAGTTGATAGCAATTATTGCAGTGTTTTTGCCCTTTGTATATGCTAGTTCCAGTATTTTCGCTGAGGTTTTGAGGCTGATAGCTTGAGACAAGGTGAAAACCGACTTGTGTTTTTTGTTGTTACCCTTCAGGGGATCATATGCAAATGATAAGCTGCCTGCAACCAGGTCTATAACTCATCACTGAAGCTGGTGTAAAAGTAGTCAACGATGAGGAAAACAGGTACTGGGTAAGAAGCTGACCTAGTGGTGGACATCTCCATAGCAACAAAGTTGCCAGGGTTTCTGAAGAAGACTCATTCAAACCCACCCCCACCCCCAAAACAACAACAACAACAACAACAACGACTAAAATGTGTTTAAAAAAATCTCTTGCTGATGGTGGAAGCTTGCTGGAATATAGCATTATAGTGAAGTGACTCCAATGTGCAGCAAGAAGTGTATGAGAAGTAAAGTGTTCTGCTATGTGTTGTGGGGAATAAAAAACAGATTAGAGGTCTTCAACTATGTCCATTTTAACAGTAAGTATGATTTTCACCTATTTGAAAGAAATCAATTTCAATATGAATTTGAATGCAAAGAGATCATGTTCACAAGGATTTGAACTATATTTTGTGGAGGAGGTGTTTGTGGATTGGAATTGATATTTATTTGCAGTAAGGTGCACACATTTCCCAGCCCAAACGTGAAGTTTTTATTTGCTTGATGTATCCTCATAATCTAATATGAAACTGTAAATTGTTGTTGTGAGGATCAGACATGCAAGTGGTTTGGCCCCTGAACTGAAAAAACCTAACAGAAGCAACAACATGCGGTCACATGAGAATAAGGATTCATTTTGTGTTTGCCAAAAACTAGAATTTTGGGGTTAGGGGAAAGGAAGTGGTAATAAAATACTTTTTTTCCCTAGACTTTCTGATTAAAAAGGTGCTTCATCAGGATCAGACAAAAGTAGTTGTGAAATTAGTAAAGATTAGTAAGGGATCTTGAGCTACGTAGTCTTTAGGCATGAAAGATACAGATTCAAATACTTGTTACGAATTGAGAAGACAGGAGTGGATGCTGGTATGTGTCTCAGGTAACTTCTCAAAGTCACAGAAGGTCATAGAGGACTGGGGGTGGGAGGGTGCCATGCTATTTGGTCTGCCATCCCTTTTGTAAAAGTTACACAGAAGGTATCAAACTTCTTTAAAGCAAACAAATATTAAGATAACTGGTTTTTTTAAAGAAATATGGGAATTGCGGTGAAGGGATGGTGTACATTTGAAATGTTTTCCTTTCTTTCAGTTTAGTCATAATTCACCATTTTGACACAATTCATTAGATAGTCTTTCCCAGCCACAGCTACAACTTTTATGAAAAATAAGCTACTTCAAGAAAAACGTTGACCAACTATATTCAGATTTTAATTAAAAAAAAAATAAAGAGGTTAATCCCTGTGCACAGGAACACTCTATTCTTTACAGGAATGCAATCAGCACATAGTTTAATGTTGTTGCAGCTTCTGTTTCTCAGTGTAAAAATTCTGTAGGACTCTTTTACATACCAACCCTGCCAAGGGTTTCTTTCCAGAGGGAAGTGGAGCAAGTCAAATGACAGAAAAGAACAGTCTTAGCTTTCACAAACCAGAAGTGTCCATTTTTGTACTGAGTGCAGGTCCCCAGGGGCTGGCAGGGGGC
>NW_009208659.1:0-28952 GCF_000690835.1 Fulmarus glacialis
TACTACTACTGTTTTACTTTATTTTATTTCACTTATTCAACTGTCTTTATTTCAATCCCTGAGTTTTCTTACTTTTACTCTCTCGATCCTCTCCCCCATCCCACCAGATGTGGGGGGAGTGAGCGAGCAGCTGTGTGGTGTTTAGTTGCTGGCTAGGGTTAAACCCCGACACCCCGTTCGGCCAGTTGGGAGCATTAAAAGTAGCCTGTAGGGCATGATATATGTCTCCCATTCACACAGTTCAGAAAACAGTGTCTACTTATCAGTAGCCAGGTCTGGCTCAATGATGAATTCTAATCAGAAGTAAAGGAGATGGTAAATATTTCTGATACTTATTAAGTTCTCTCTTCAGAGAGAACTGCTATTCTTGCAGAGTTTTACATAACTGAAGGCTAAAGCTAACACATCTTTCTAAAATGCAGTATTTGCTTACACACTAAAATAACTTGGAAGACTTTGTGCAACATTGCCCCCTGGTGAACTTTTTTGTAATATTTCTATTTCAAAAACTGTTAAAATGCATTTTTACCTCTGTTATTGTTGTATTGTATTCTTCTTGATGAATAAATATAATTCTTTAATAATAATAAACCTGTATATATTTAAAGGCAAAATACTCAGACTCCATTAAATAGGAAAAGCTGGAATATTCTGAAGTTATTTCTTATTATTCTCATCAGTGAGACACAGGGGCAGATTGGCAATAGTCCAGTATTCCATACACAAAATCACTTTCATACTTAAGGTCATATCAGTAAAAAAAATCAAATTTACACATATTTTTACATAATACTATTGGACATGGCATAAAACTTAGTACCTCATTTACCAGATCACAATAAAATAAAAGAATAAATAGTTCTACTGAAAAAAACATAATTAAATAGAATACTCTGTGTAAAATATAAGCAAGACATGAAACACTGCAGCTATAATTCTGCATACAACAGTTAAGGTCATTTTAACGGCTTGGAGGAGGATTATGCGTTGCAGTAGGAATTACTCTGAATTCCATTCACTGCCTATAAAAGATTACTGCTAGGCTTTTGGTGACGTTGACTCCATCAGAAACATTAGGTAAGGGACAGATACTTCAGAAGTGTTTGAAACCCAATACCTCTTATTTGGTTACCTGTATTTTTCAAAGAATTTCCTGGGGTAGAAAGAATCGGTCTCTTCAGGTACTTAAATGTGATCTCTTTTCTGTAAGTAATCTTGTCCCAGGTGTAACTGCTAAATATTCTGAACTACCCCTTCCCCTATACTTATGTGAAATCTATAGATCAGTTGCCTGTTTCATGACAAATCCTCAGTCTTCATGAAAATGAGTAACTGTAGTCACTTGTCACAACAGGAAAAAACAATGTGATTTCACATATAAATGTGTGTATATATGTACACACACACACACACATATATATAAAGCCATTACACCAAATTTGTTTGAAAGTAAAACAAGTTTTTCATTGGATTACATTCATTTTTTCCTCCTTTTAAAAACGTTATTATTTTGCTTTTTACCTAAAAATGGAAGCTATTGTGAAAAGTCATTTGGCACCCAGGTGGCAGTACTGTCATAGAAGAGGCAGCGCCTACATCACAAAGACCTTGCTTTAGACTCAGCTTCTGAGTGGGCACCTTGCCAGTCTAACAGATGGGCATCAGTAATGGCAGCAATGTGCCCTTGCATGTGCCTGTGCATCTACTGCATTTGCCTAGGGAAAGGCTTTCATCCAAGATTGTCCAAACAGCTGTTCCTTCTGAGTTTCTATCCGTATTGTTAAGAAGAGATGTCAACACTAATCCATTTTTAAGCTAGATTAATTATTTTAAAAAAGAAAAGTAAACCAGCTTTTTGGCTGGTAGAGTGTGAGCAGAGAAAAGTCAGTATCTTTACACAAACACATCAACTTCCTAAGGCTCTCAACTCCAGCTTTCAAGTGAAAGAAAAACTGAAAAGCCATGGTTACCCAGGATAAAACAAGGGAGTAAAGCTATGTCAGCCCAATATACCCAAATACAGATGAGACCTAGTTTAACATGATACTCCAGCTGGATGCCAGTACATTTTTGTTTTGTGACCACATGGTAGCTACTTGGACAACCACTATTCCATATAACAGTTCTTAGAGGGATTGTGCTCCCCTTCTAGTCCCACTTTCTGGTGGTTTCTTTGTTATATCCTTTTCCTAAATATACCACAATGTGATGGGGAGGACTGAAAAGAGGAGGCAATAATCAGACGGTGACAAACTGTTACGTGCCTCACAGTATCAAGCCTAATCCCACTTCCACTGCAGTGATGGGAGGAAAATGAATAAATTGACACAAAGTTTTCTGGTACTCCAGAATTTGCTTTCTATGTCATTTCTCTTTGGCACTAAATCAGGACCTGCTGTCCCACACCAGAAAACTAAAAGGCCAGAGTTTTTCCCATTGACTGTATATTTAAATGAAATCCCATATGTCAAAAATCATACAGATGAGATGCTGGTCTGTGAGCTTTCCAAATCTTAGCGCTTTCAGACTATCAGTTCATAGTTAGACAGTTGACAAATTACAGCCCTGAAGTTACTGACATTGTATCACCACTTTATTGGCAACAAAAGCTACAAGGCCTACTGGTTTTCAGCAGCTCTAAAAGGGTTGGCTGAATGCATGGATATATGTAATACCCAGCAATTGCTACACTATCTTTCCTAAGTCTTTGGGATGACCACAAAATGTAGGCTCCTGTGGCTGACTCAGCACATTTAGCTTGCAGAGTTGATATGAAAATGTTGATTTCTGAAAATTGCCAGGGTTCCCCTGGGATTGCAGGGCCTGTATAAAAATCTTGTCTCGTTATGTGCACCTCATTTGTGATTATGTATATCAATTCCTTCTAAAACAGATTTATCAGATGCTAGAAAAGGTGACAATATCACTGAATTAAGGACTAGAAATCCAATGTAGATGTTTCCCTGTACCTCAATAATAATTTTCCTCCTAATTTGTATATATTGCCTTCCCAGCCATTTTTATTCCCTGTGTTGAACCTGTATTCTCTACATTTGCAAACTAAATCTGGTATGTACCAAAAAGGCCCTATTTAGTTATTTTTCAAAGGTGGATTGAAAAAAGAGTAGTATGTTTCAGTTAGAAGACATCCTTCTAGGTCAGGATCCATTTTAATCCTTTCCTTCCAATGGTAATCTTTTAGGGGGGTAGTATACAATCTACACTAAGAAGCAAAATGAATAGAAGCAGAAAAGTGATAGTATTTTCATTTTTAAAACACCAACTCTTTGGGGGAATGAAGGTTTTATTCTTATCTTTCATGGCGGCTGAATTTCCTTTGCATGCTGCTGACAGTATGTTAGCCACCAGTTGGAAGACACGGGTCCCATTCTGACCCAGTGCAATGGAAATGTTATTTTAGTTTAATAGCCCACCAACAGCTCTTACAATGACTATTTAAACAAACAAACAAAAAAATCCTTTTCCAGAACTGCTTTACCAAATAAGCTCATGCTACTTAGCAGGAACTTTTCAGGTAAAGGAAAGAGGTAAATATTTCCAAGTTCCCTTTAGATCAATGTTAAATTATTTGCTTTGTTAAACACTTGAATCTTCATGTATAATATAATCACATCATAAAGTTTTATGTAATTAAACAGTGACCTTTGGGAAACTAATGGGCTTCTGGAAAATATCGATCAATAAGTACATAAAAGATATGTTCCTTTCCCATTGAATTAATTCACATGGCCTTCACCGAATTTCCATAAGATCACATCACATTCCAGTTCGGACTGAAAAAAAAAAAGGTTCTTCACATGACATTATTGCTTTAAAAAATCTTTAATATGTGTAGAAATGACCCAAACAGTTAGGTGGAACACGTTTCAGAAAATGACAGTACTCCTTTCTGCATGATGTCAAAACCATCTTTGCCACCTATCTTCTTAATGTTCCTTGAAAACTCATTAAAGCATTTACAAATAAACTCTCTCAAAACCTAGGGTATCCATGCAGTGTTTTGTTCTATTGTGAAAGCCACAGCAATTACAGATTAGTCTGGTAGATCTTTGGCTCCTATCTCCCTAATTTTCTAAAGGCAACATTTTCTATTGTAACTCATTATTATTTGTTTCCTTGACAATCTTTCTCATCTAGCCTTCAAGGCACAAATGACTATGGACTTGGCAACCCTGAAACATTTCTCATCAAAAAAGTCCATAGAACATTTTGTTAATTCTCTCCGTATTGTTGTCAACACAGCAAGCGGGGAAAAAAAGGTGGCAGGAGGAACTTATAACTCTTCTCCTGCTGCTTGAGGAAGGAAGTGTATATGTATCTGTATATACACCTGCAAATATTCCTATATATGTACATACTACAAAATATTCTGTGCTGTTATTTGGGCAGCATAGTGCTGGGACATTGCTCCCCAAATCTCTGCTCCTTCTTTCCCTCTAGCATGGCAGTGAGATTTTTTACTCTGCTGAAATTGCTTCCTGCATTTACATGGTGTTACTTCTAGTAAAGCAGAGTAATGTTTGGTCTCTAAATTATACTCAGCTTGACTAAAAAACAACTGAATAAAGTCATTTTGACTACTTCAACAAGCCTTTGAAGTGTCTTTTATGCCAAATGAAACTTGTGACTGTATGTACAGCATTATATCTTACATTTTTGTTCATGCACAAGCATGCTCACATACATTTATCCAGTCTTCTGTATGGACTATTCTACACTCCTACCACAATTTTATTTTAGTTGCCAAAATGAAACCACTATGATCAAGAACCCTTGGAAAAAAGGTGGTATATAGGTATAAGAAATTCAAAATTTACTGAAAGGCCAAAGAACTTCCATACATAGATTGTTTTTCTTCTAATATTATCATTGTTAGTCATTACTTTCATGTCTAATAAATAGAAAAACTTCCTGCTTTTCATGAGCAGCCTGTTGTCAGTTTGTCAGCAAACTCTTGGCTTGTAGTTTATATTAAGGGACCAAATGCCCTGGGTGTTGTGGCTATTGTTGAGAAGGCAGCTAATTCCCAATAATAGCAAACCTTGGTACCGTTTTCAGGGGCAACAGGAAGCCTAATTCAGTGTACTCCACTCCTCAGTCCTCTGCCTTTGCTCCATCTTTTTTTCTTCCTCATGAGAGAAGTAGCAGCCCCTCATTGACTGGGCCTGCTCACCTTCAGGAGACGTTCCTGAGAAGCTATAAGTCACCTCTGCTACAAACTACAGCCAATGCAAGCTTTGATTCTAGGCACTGTGAAAGCGCACACAAAGACAGGTTTGTTTCTAGAATTTACAATGAGAGCATAGACAAAAACAAAGTATAAGAGAAAAGATACATTATCTGTGTGTCTTCCAAGGGAAGAACTGAAGTGCAATGTGATTTACTTGCTACAGTAGAAAACAAATAATCAGAGCCTAGATTTCCTGAATCACTTTTGCCACAAGACCATCCTCTCTGAATTCTGTTTTCTACCATGTGTTAAAAAGACTTACAGACATACAGAGGGGATTCTGTAACTCAGTATCACTCTGACACTTTGATGCGGGATTTTTGGTGAGGGTGAACACCTGGTCCGAGAGTGAACCCTGGTTCTGTTCTACAGAGTAAGAATGGGACCTGAAGAAAGTGGGGGAAAAGAAAGGGGAAGGGAGAAGTCGAGGAGACATTACATGCTTCTCTTAATTAGAGATGTGTTTGGAACATGCACCAGCCTAGGCTTCATGTTTTGAGATGGCAAATAATACCAGGCTTTTGATTTCCACCTGAAAAGCATATACAAACAACATGCTATCCCTTCACTTGGTGCTGTGAAGATAAACTCACAGCATTGCTAGGCACTCAGAATAGAGAAATGGGGAGCAGAGATGCACAAGGTAGCTTCTATAAATTACAGAATCCAGCATTTTTTTTACTTCACTCTTCTACTTTTCCTAAAAAGGTATTAGGGAAACATACAAAGTATTTTCTCAATTGAATAATTACAATACTACGCGTTTCACTTGTAATGGGACCTTTGTTTAAAAGTTAGCCATGTGTTACATTAGGGGTAAAAAGGCAATTTTTAGGCTTCATCTAGATAATGGTGTGATAGTAGAAGATATTACTCTTAATGTCAAATTTCAAATTGGTGTTTATTAAGATGAATTTTAAAAAAAAAAAAAAACAGTAAATTTATTTCCAGTATTCCTTTGGCGTTCATAGTAAGAAAGAATGTTAACAATTGATTTGAACTGCTCTCTAAGGTCTGCTCAGAGACACTGATATTAAGTGCTGTAAACATTCAATTTACAGCATTTATTTTCCTTGGGTTCCCTTTCCAGTTCTGCGTAGTAGTAAATATTATATTCTGGATGACAGAGGAAACTGGTGTTATAGCATTCACACATTACTTTCATGAAATAGAAACCCTGAAATCTTACAAACTGACATTTTAATCACCATAGTCAGATGGTAACTGAAGTGCATTTCACCCATTGCTTTCAAAAATGTTTTACTTAGGGGCTACTGAAGATACATGTTCATTACTGACTGCAAAGGATTACAATATGGTGCAGTCCAAAACAGTGTTTTAGCTTGGTGGTCAGACAGTCAACTGGAATTTGGAAAACCTGAAACTTAAGTTTTTGTTTTGAATCAGTTTAGTAGAGCTCATCTGAATTCTTGTATCCATCTTGCTAGGGGTTCTCTCTTTCTTTTTGACCAGAAATCCCATATGCTGATCTTTTCAGTAACAGACAAGCCACTGTTGAAACTAACTAAAAAAATGTTGTTTTTTTACAGGTTGCCATTTTCCAAAT
The DNA here is from genome assembly GCF_000690835.1 of Fulmarus glacialis. Taxonomy (NCBI): domain Eukaryota; kingdom Metazoa; phylum Chordata; class Aves; order Procellariiformes; family Procellariidae; genus Fulmarus; species Fulmarus glacialis. The sequence goes on from NW_009208659.1 coordinate 6,819, forward strand.
CAAGAATCTTCCACACAGTTCTAGTTTCTAGTTCTCTTTTATTTCCCTGCTTTTTAAATGTTTTGTTAGTTGTTTTCAGAGAAATACTGCTAGGGTTTTTTGTATAGTGTTTAAAACCCATTTATTTATGTTGCTCAGACCTTGAAGCAGTTTTCTTTTATGTTTATGCTACTTAAAAATTAGAATTAGTTATCTATTAAAATATCTACCTACAATATGTATAGCAATGTAAGCTCCACAAAATATTATCCATGGAAATTTATAAAACACATTACTTCCCTGTGAAATAATGCAAAATTCTTCTTAAAAATCAACAGCAAATTATAAGTGAACAAGACAATGGTCTATTGTGGTGCAGCAGGCATGCATTCATCTTCCCTTAAACCTCTTGTCCAAACTAAATTCCTATCAGTATTAGGGAGAGATTTGATTTTGGATCAGCTTTAGAGTTCTTACTTGAGACCAATCTCTGTTACACCAAACTTGTATAAAAAAAAAATTTCTAACTGTTCCTGAAATCATGACCAAATGTATATGACTATGTATATGAAAAATCAAATTATGCCTTTCTTTTAATCAGCGTAGACAATTATTTTTACTAGTATTCAAGCCTGGATATGCCCTTCATCCCAGGTCTCTAGCTAAACCCAAATGTCTATGTAAGGTTTAAATGTCTCATCTTTTACAACAATGTTCAAATCTAGCTATTTTTGTCTGTATAGATGACCAAGGTCTTTCTCCAGACCTTACTTTGATAACTAAAAACTTCTCCCAATGCTTTTACGACAGTATGTTGCACCCAGAAATTTATCCTAGAACAGTGTTTCCTAACATCTTCCTGTATGTGCACCATGAAGTAAAAATGCAGAAAAAAGACAAATGCTGGGCCTTCCTTATGTTCCTTGATTTTTAAAAACATTCTGCATTCCTTATTCCTTGATTTTAATTTAATTTTCAGCATTTTTTCTGGCACGTTTAGCATTGATGTATGTGTGTGTGCATGTGCATGATTGCCTGCATATATAAGGTACAATATATATAAGGTACAATATTACCTTGTTTAACAGAACTAATAAAGAAATTTAGGATTAAGTTACATAAATTATGAGTGGAACATCTGACAGAAGCATTACTCCCCCCAAGCTTATGTTATTTATGTAAAGGAGACTTCTGGACATAATAAAGTTAATTCATGAGTCCGTAGCATTCAGTGTTTGTGTTTCTTAACATCATCCTGATAACACTAAACAACTGTGCTGATGAGAGTCAGAGTGAAGTATGTACCTGAAATGAACAAATTACTATGAATGGGGACTAGATCTGCAAGATTTGGATACTGGTCCACATTACAGTTTTCGAGGATCTTGGATTTAACATAGGATGGGTATATAGCAGTACAAGTAGGTAGGAAACTGACAGATAAATTTGAGTTCCTCACTGAAATCCACATTTCCTCACCATTTATGCTTTGTGTAGCATTTGGCTTCATTTTCACATAAATTCAAATGCAGCAAACTAAATATTGTACTGAATGAATCCTTTGCCCAAAACAACTGCAACCAATATTCAGAAGGAAAATTTTAGACATCTTACTCCTTTTTAAATTATAAAAGACCTCCCTATAATAGTCCCCTTCTGCCTTTTGCTATACTGAAAAATATTTTCTGCTATAAGCTATTTAATGCTGATGCCTGGCAGGACGTACCCATATCTCAAGATATATGGTGAATGCCGGCATACAAATTGCTCTTCAGCTGTTATGAATTTCTCTTTCTTGTAGTATTGATTTCCCAGGGACAAAAAAAGACAAATAACTTTTAGACATGCTGGGTATTATAGAGCAGGGAGATAGCATATTCCTTTTATTTTTGTTGTCACTGCCCCAGTTTCATTTAACAAATTGCTCAAATACATTCATTCACTTAAGATTTCTTATATGAGACCCAGATGTTTTTTATCCCCAAGAGCTGACTCTGAGAACTATGAGGTAATGACAATAATAGCTAACACCTTTTATCTTTATGAGGGTTATAATCATATCCTCTACTTGTTTTGGATAGTTTGCTTTTCACAAGAGAAAAGAGAACTCTGGAACACAAAAGCGATTCTCAACTTCTGGAAGAAGACCAGAAGTATGCTTTTTCCTCTGCACTCCCCCAAGACATACACATATTCTGGCTTCCCTCAAAAATTAGAGCATGTGGATTCTAAAGATGTAGGGTGATCCAGTAAGGTACCCGAGACAGCAGTCAGGGGGAAAGGGACTCCTGCATGCAGTGCAAAGTGTTCCTGCCTGGCAGATGAGGCACAGTCAGAGAGGCTCCCCCCAGAACAATGCGGAATGCCTGGATGCATGTGTTCAGATTGTCAATGACCTGCCCAGTTTGTCCAAACTTATAAATGATCTGAAGCAAAAGCATGTGTTTTATAGCTTTTCCAGGGCTGCAGTTCTTTTCAGTCAGATTATTTCCAACTTTCCATTTACTGACAACTATTCTTTCTTCATTCATCTATTTAAATCAGAACACAAAAATGAAAATTTATCCATTTCCAATACCTTTTCTGCTGAGGTCCATTTGGTCTCTAAAAATAAACAGCAATTTCTTGTTAATTTCCATTACATAGCCACGTAAATCCACTGAAAGCAGCTAGAAGAAAAGGGAATACGTGTAGTTTTAGAGTCATTTATGATTATGATACAAATACTTTACATTTTTAACTCAAAGGATTAATTGCAAGCATTGATTTATCAAACATTATTTGTAAGTGATCACTGTAAAGATATGGATAGGGTATCTGGATAATCTGGATTTTAATCTGAACTGCTTTGTCTGCACTACCTGGGTGCTTTATATGGATTTGCCTTACTGCAATGAGCACTTAAAGTTGTAAAAGTAAAGTTTGCAAAAAAGAAAACAGGAAATTTCTTTCCTGTACCCTTTTTCTTCTTCTTCAGAAAAGTAGGCTCTTTCTGTCTCACATAATCTTTGCATAGCTTCTAAGATGATGCACACAATCATTTCTAATAAGGTAATTATTAGAATCTGTAAATCATATCTAAAGCGCTACTGTACTATCCCTTAGTATCTGAGTTTAAATGATGATTTCACCTCACTTGTATGCTCATTTACTCTTCAGCTGAACAGATTATTTTGTTCATCCTCAATTAGTTTTCACACCACAGAGTTCAGACATTAAAAGTTTCCATCTCTCTCTTCTGGTTGTGAATACTGATGATGTAGCATATATTTGGCTCTTCTATTTTCAAGAAAATATTTTTAATGCTATATTTTACATCTATAGTCTATAGCTTATTGCACATTATGCCTAACCAGATGGACAGTGATTTTCTAACGATAACAACAATTTCATACCTAGTTGAGGTGCCTTGTGTTTTATTAGGCCTAGCCAACTGTATTATTTCTGCCAAGAAATTCCAAAAAGGTCTCCAAGGCTTTTCAGCTCCAGTGGTTCATAAAACCAATGTGAAAAATCAGATTTGAGGACTTATGACTACGTTTCAGTAAGATCAATCCTTCGCTTCTCTTTCTTGTTATATGCATGCAATTATATTTATATTGCATTATGAGAAATCACTGCTAGAAATTGGAAAGCAATTGAAATCTATATATTTGGTACACTTTTCAGGAAATGTATGAGGGCTAACATAATTCTGGACTTCACCAGAATAATTCTCTTTTTTGGTAATCTTGCCTGAAAAAAACATGGCAGCATGGACATTTACCCAGGATGTCCAGCAGTTCAGGTGATATAGCATTTGCAGCATATCAAGCAATGCCAGAGAAGTTTTCTATGCATCTGCAGACAAGCCGACTGGCCCATATCATGGGCCTTTTGTATCTTGGATTTCTTCAACCTGACATAAGCAGTGGCAATAGCCTGTGTACATGCAGTAAGTCCTGGGGGCTTGGTATGAGGTACTGAAAACGCTTGGACAGGACATGTAGCGGATATCCAAACCATAAACGTTTTGTAGAGTCTCTGCTGAGTCAATGGTTTGCACAAAACTTCTGATTCACTCACATAACTCAGATTCACTGCACAGGATTTGTCTCCCTGAAGTGTAGGCGTGTACATCACATTCAACATCTGTACTAGTCAATCACAACTTCCTCTTGTGCTCCATGGGGAGAAAAAGTTACCTTTGGGGTGTGATTCACCTAACCAAATATAATTGCCAACTTAACGCGAAATGATGTGGATGCTACATTCTGTTGTCTATGTTGACTAACAGACATTGATTATGAAAAGAGCTTCACATGACAGGCTAAGTAGCAGACACATAAATGTTAGGGGAGATTAGCTTCATCTTCTTTATTTGTGTGACACAGAACACGGTCTAATGCAATAAAGATAATATAGTTAAGTAAAACTTACAAATCAGAATTATCTGATGTTTAGTATATAACATATATGTTGCGAATGTGAAATATACTCGTGTTTATTTTGCCAATATTAGGTAAACTTGAAGATCTAGAATAATTTTGGAATTATCAGTATTTGTTAATTTATGTTTATGTATCTAGAGATAATTGCATGCTATTTCACATAATGCAGCTCATTTACCTGATTTCATGTGATGAAAAACATTCACATGCTCAACTTAAAAGATTCTATGCACTATAAATACTCCGTTATACATGCAGCTTTTTCCAGTTCAATCTCCACGTTTACATTCAGTTCTGATATTTTTACTCCGAAAGCACTCTAAATGGTTTCTTTGTGGGAAACTGTACACTCAGAATTCACAGATGATCTAAATGCATGTAGGTATTCTGTTTAGTTAATTCTACATTTTTTAGACTTACCTATTTCTTCTGTATACAAATAAAGTTTTTACAACTCAGAAGGCAGCATTTTTAATCCCATATCAACCAAATTGATCAAAATAAATAAATAAAAAAAGAAATGTAAACCTGAGCAAAGTTACAGTGATTTAGAAGTTTGTCTGGAATGCTAATTAATTATCTCCTTTCATTGCGCTTGCTTGAACTGATAATTTTTGCAATGGAATATTTGTAATTACTAGGTTATTTTATACATATATTTATTTATATATATGAAACACATCGTTTCACACACAAACACTTTAAATATGCAGCTTTTGTCAATAAGAAGAGTTTAACAGAAAAATGTTGACTAGTTATGGAAGTGGAGCATGTGAGAGATATGTATAAAAAGTTTATTTTTTTCTTAATCAGCCTCATTGTTGGTTTGATTATCCAGGATAGATTTTAATAAATATTTCTAGTATTAAAATCTGCACTTCCCCTATGTTACTCTGTTGAGAATTCAACAGGGAAAAACCCCACACTGAATTAAACAAAACAATCAAAAGAATAATGCCCAGTAGATCAGTATGGATATGTCAATTTGTCAAGATTGTATAATTTTGAAAGCATCCCAATTTATTTACTAAAAAGTGCATTAAGACCAGATTCTGCTTGTGTTCTAGAGCCAGTCCACTAGAGCTTTGACCTTCCTCTTAGGTCTCCTTATCAGTAATCTACAATTTCTAACATATTTTTTGCACTAACACCATTTCATGTTAATGCTCCTTCAGATAATGCTTGTATCATCAGTCAGAGACAGTAAACAGCTCAGAAATTATACTACAGGAATTAAAGCCATATGAAATGGGCTTTCTGCTCTTGGATCAACTTTCATTTTCATTAAGCAGAAATCACAACACTTTCCAAGTTGCTGAAAGGAAAGGATGTACAGAAATTGATTTGGCATCAGTTACATCTGTTTTGCATTTGGAATATTTACATAACATTAGAAGAAAATACTACTTCAAAACCATATTTTTTCTTATCAATTCATTTTTTCCATTAATAATATTCTACTTCAGACACTTCTATTGGGCTCTACCTGGCTTTGAATATTCAGACTTCTGGGTTTTTTTTTTGGATTATAAATCACTTTTTCTTCCTCTCAACAAATAGCTATTTTATTAGTGATTTTTTAAATCACTGCTGGAATAATAGATCTCAAAACATGACATTTACTAAAAATGTTGAGGAATATAAGGGCAAGAGAAAAGAGGTTGTTTTGATAATCTGTCATCACATAAAATAATATATATATGTTTGTTCTACAGAAAATATGGTATGCTGAAAAGCAAACTAAGCTCAGAAATGCACACATTAACTTGTGCCATCATTTCTAAGACACTGCATTAAACTCTTTCCTTGTTTATTCAGTACTAATTTTGTTGCACAATACCATATCTTGTTGCACAACACAGCTTCTAAAAAAATGAAAAAGCACAAAGATGTGATTAACTGTTGGAAACCATGAATGAATAACAAAGTAGTTAATACTGCATAAAAAATCCTGTGCTAATATTCAGGCACTTTTGCATATCTGATATGTTTTAGTCATTCAGACTCAACACCTCAGTACAAAATACCAGCTGTGACATTGTAAAGGGGTTTTTAGCATGTTAGATTTCTTCAATCACATTCTGAAGTATTTGACTTGTCTGGTTTTGCCTTCTTGCACTTCCACTTTTGCAGATTTTGGACAGATGAACATAGGAAAGCTGTGCCAGGACCCACGGCAAAAGATAGAACTGAGAGCTACCTTCAGTGGATGCCTTTTAGAGCAAACCCTAAGCTCTTCTAACTGGAACAAGAAATCAGAGCCCGAACCAGATCCTGGCTAACTTCTCACACTGCTCCAACCTATAAAAAAAACATGGTCTATTGACCTGCACAGAACACAATGGTTTGTATTCTAAAGAGTAACTAGATATTGTTGTGCCTGATGCATGATAAACTGTGAAAGAAAGAGACAAAAACCTGTTATCGGAGTGCCTTTGCAAGGAATTAAATAATCATATGTTGCATTGCCAATACAGCCAAGAAACAGAATTGCCTAAAATGCAAGGAATAGATACATATAATAATAAATGTGAACAAAAAAAAGCAGTTTAGGGAGAGCTCATTCATAGGGATTTTCCTGACTGAATTAAGCTGATTGAAATAAAGTGCCAGCAATCTTGCAGTGAACAGGGTAAGTGCATTTTTTTTTGCCATTTGGTTTTGATACATCAGCCAGCCAATCCAACTTGCTGTCATTTCAAAACAAATGAAAGTGGGCAGCCAAATCTATCACCCACATTTGCTCTAACTCTGAAAAAAATGACAGATTTCATTAGGCTACTTTTCTACAAAGAAAATTGTAACCAAAATGTTGGAACATATTTACTGAATAAATACAAATAACTGGAGAGTGTTTGCAAAAATTGAAACTTACGGCATATGTCACAAAAATTCAAAATATTAAGGCATGGTGTTCAGGTAACAGGAAGAGATTTGCTTGTCATTTCTGTACAGTGTAACACTTGCTATTCTGCAAAACTCACTACTCCTGTCAGCTGAGCTTTAGTTCTAGAGCTCTGATTCTCTTAAACAGACCAAAAGAATTTCTGTAAGTCAACTCAGATCTGCTGTAATGACAAGACATTCCCAAATGTTGTAGCAATATTGGCAGTCAACTCAATTCCTAGTTCCCCATGAAATCCCAATTAGGAACAAAAACACTATTGATGATCTAGCTTAAGGTATGATTAAGAAAAAAGAAGAGCCATATATCTTCAGATTTAGATATTAGACAATTTGCAATAGAAATTAACATTAACCTTTTTTGCCCTAATAGAATCTTATGCTTCCATTAAGAATAGGTTGGTTACAAGCGGAAGAGACCAATATATATATAATGCTGAGAGAAACGGACTTTTCATTGCTGTTTTGGTTTTTACTAATAGCAAGTTTATTTCAAAATTTACTTCATGGTTTTTCAAGGTTTTTAAAGCTACAAATATTTTTAAAGCTTCAAATCCCAAAGTTAAGCATACCATTCCTTCAGTGTTAAATTATGCCTTAATATTTTCATATTATTTTATTTGTTTCAGTGGATATGAATTCTGCACATGAATGACAGAAGTTGGGACCGATCTTACCAAAGAATTTAAAACTATGCTAACTTTTAAGCATTAGCTGTTCTGACTTCAAAGGTCTAATCAATATCTAAAATGCTAAACTACTTTAAATGAGACTGGCGTACTTAGTGGCTCGAAAAAAAACTATTCAAAATTAACATGCAAAATATTTAGTTGTATCTAGTTCTTTTTTAAAGCACACACCGAAAAAAAAATCACATACTCATTACTCCTAAATGTAATGTGTATACATGCCTACATACATATTCCTCTAGCACAGGACAAAGACACAACAGGGATGAAACTATTCTGCAGTTTCTAGATATGACAGCAACTTGCTGACATTCAGTTGAATACCTGTATGAAATATGAGAGAACTTACTGCTGATTCAGTGTACACCTCTCTATATTAAATATTGTATGATACTCTGTTAGCATAAATATATCATTGCCTTTCTGTTTAAATTATTAAATTCTTGCTGGTAGATTATTATTCATTACAATTTTGAATGAAAACTACAGCTTCATTTTAAGCAAAATTTAAAGATAGAACTACTTAGGAGAAACTAGCACGCAGTGAGGCAAACCTGATGTAAACCATACTGTAGGTCAAAAGGTGTCTCTCTGGGCTTTGGTTTCAGCTGTATCTTCTGAATGTGACTGACATAAAGCCAAATATATCACCGTGTTAGAAACTAGTACAGCACTTCCTCCCTCCTTTTAAAATGACAAATGCTTTTGGTAAAGAAAAATACATGACACGTGATTCTGTTGCCCACATAGATATATCTTGTGCCACCTGAAATATCCTAGGATATCTGACACATCACTGCTGCACTGTTAGATTATGCTTATGGGTTTATGGGATACCCGTGCCATCTGGAGTGGCAGCTGAAGGTCAAGCAGGATACCCTAGGAGATCTAGGGGCACTAAATACTTATGCGAGGGCAATTGAATCATACAGTTAAAAGCAATCATGCCATAATTTTTCAGATGAGTGGTAGGGCTTGGAAGCTGTTTTACTCTTTTTTTTTATTAACAGAGGCTTGCATTTTTGCTCTTGGATTATGTCTGGTGGGTTGGTGAAGCGGTCTGTAACCCAATCCCCTAGTTCCAGACTCTTCTTATCAGTGGTGTCCCGAGACACAATAGGGCAATGCTTTTAATTCTGCTTCTGGGATTGCTTGAAGAAAATGTTTTAAGGAATTGCTGCAGAAAACTCACAGTTCTTGAATGCAAAGATATTTCTACATAAGTAACTTAAGAAAACATAGCTTTATTGAGCTATGTACTCTTAGAATTTGTAATATACAAATTCTGCCTGACTACTTGCCTGATTTTCAGCAATCAAGCAATAGTGTCAATAAATAAATAAATAAATAAATAAATAATTCACAGCTCAGAGGTTATGTTTTGGTAACTTAGTGATACTTGTATCACTTCATTCTAGAAAAAATGCAGAAAGGTCCAAAAATGAAAAGTGAAATTATTTGTAGCATATAAGTCACCAAAATAACATGGCTATTTAGGTCCCTATGCTCTGCCTACCAACTATCATAAAGAAAAAAAGAGCCTGCATCCACAGTTGCTTGTGAGGCCAAAAACAAAGGCAGGGAGCTCAACTGCATGTTACAGAAGCTCTAATACACTAGTGAAAAAAAGAGTTGGAATTAGTCACTCTTCATCCAGCTTTCCCTCACAGGCAAACCTGTAGCAAAGAAAAGCGTAATTTGTCAGCAGACAGCAGGGATTTGTACAACTTCCACTCTGTATTGTGAAATCTTACTGGGGCTCCATGACCTACACTCTGCCAGGGTCTCCTGGGATCTCTGGGAGGCTGCTGATCATGGAACACATTTCCTTTGCTTCCAGCACACTCTGCCCTCCAGCCTGTACTCTTGCTTTAGCAGTGAATTTTACTCCCATCTTAGATGAAAACAAGCAGAAAGGTTGTGAGATTTCTACTGTCCTGCAAATGTGACTGATAGGCAGGGGAGATGTTGCTGTTATCTTGAATGCAGAAAAGTGTGAGGTAGAGTATAAAATAACAAATGGTAGGTTATATATAATCTGAATAATAGTTACCTAGCTTTTACACACCACTTCCCATCTGTAGACCATATGACATTTTACAAAAAGGATTATGTTTATCCTCACTTTATAGATGAAGAAAAAAATTACAAAGGATTTCCCAGGATCACAACATGGTTTGAAGAGAAGTTGGACCTTGACTGCAAACCTATGTCCTGGAGACCAAATAGCTACTCCTGCAATTTCTGGACAAGCCAATTTTGATGAGATGTTGAGTTAAGAGTTATTTTATTTGTTCTTCAGGTTAATCAAACATTTTTTAAAAAATAATGACATTTTAATATTGCCCTACACTAACTGTAAAAATAAAAATAAATCATTTTTGCCAAAACAAATTATAATAGCATAAAGAAATACTCTGTGGCTCAGTTTCTTCAAATTGTCTGTTGCCCGGATACTGCAGTAAGTAACACACACTCACAAAGGTCTCAGCAGTTACAAAGTATAGTGTTAATTTTATATAGTCAAGTTGAATAATGTTGAAAACAAGAATGGCTGAATCTGAATTTTTATAAATTTGATAATGCATCCATTGTCAAAGGCTGGACACAAAGTTGAATCAAATTACAGGGAATGTTCTTTTGCCTTACATAAAAATGATGAGGGAGATAATATTTTAATATTAAGATGAGAAATACAGATTTCTGTTCAACAGCTGGCAAGCTGTGTATTCAGTAAGAGCTGTCATAATGAGGTTGCCAAAAATCAATAAGCTTCAAGAAATAAGAGCATGGTTGCAAGTATTTTGTGTAGTTGGGAGATCAAGTAGCATGGCAATGGGTGAAATAGAGAATATACTGCAATGGGAATTCAACTGATTACTAACCAGCACTTTTGACAGAAGGAATAGACTAATCAGAGTAACAAATATGTTTTATAAAGAAAGTAACATGACTTCAAAAAGGAAGTAACATTCCTATGAGAATGCGAAAAAAAGGGGAGATATTCAAGCATAACACTGAGATGACAGCTTCAGAAGATGAGAGTATAAGAGTTATTTTTCCTAATGAAGGAAGGAGGGTGGACAAGATCTCAAGAGAAAACTAAGTGGTTCACATTCAGTCATAGTACATTGATGGTGATGGTGCAGCATGCCTAAGGAGCTGGATAGAAGAGATGGATATAGAACAAGTCCAAAAAAGAGTAGGTTTGGCCCATATTTCAGAACTGGTGATAGCAACCGTATTTGAAACAAAATATGAAGCAGAAGTGTCAAGTAAAGCTCAAGAATTAGCCAAGAAATATAGAAATAAATGATGTTATAATTGAATGTAATTGAGATTTAAGAACTGATTGGAATGTAACTTTTTGACTGGGGAAAAATTTCAGACTTCGGAAATGCATTTGGAAACACCAAGTTGCCATTGTGAATAAAGGTACTGCGAAAAGTTTTAATTTTATGTTTCTTTTCTGACATTTTTATTTAATATCTGATCAATTATAAAATTAAAAAGAAAGCTGTAGAAAATGACTGTACACTAAAGCAACTCTTGAAAGACCTTAAGTGATTTATTACTTGGAAATAGTATAGAAAGTGTGAGATGGATGCTGAAGTGCTCTTCATCAATTCAGTATGGTTCACTTCATGACTGAGATTTCAAACAAACATGTAGATGATCAAAACTGGCATTGAAAAAATGTCAAATAGGGTATTGATCTTCCTTACATTATGAGCTATACCTGATTTATAAACCACATTCCAGAAGGTGACATATGACATATGCCTGATCCCCCTTTTATGTTTGACATATCATCTTTTAATTTGTGTTCCATAAGTCAAGTTCTTCCCTTAGGTATGCAGTGGAATTCATGTTGTACTAGATACAGAATTAAGATACCTTAAAATAGAAAGTAAAAGAAAGTCAAACATAACAAAGTGCTATATAGTTTGAAAGCCATTGACTTGGGATAATGAAAGGAAAGAAAAATATCCCTAAACTCATGTGGTAATCTTTCTCACTAGGATGACTGATTTTATTCCAGGTCTCATTCAATTCCAGACACATTCAAAACTAGATGCATGACTATGCTTTATATCGTTCAAGTAAATATGCCTTGCTAGAAAGACCTTACAGGATTTTAGAATCATAGAATCATAGAATAGTTTGGGTTGGAAGGGACCTTTAACCTAATTTTACAGGAGAATTAATTCTGATGGATGCATGAAATTGTGAGCAAATTTAATTTTATATACCATGTCTGGTGCGTCTTTTGTACACTTGATCTTTAAAATCCTTTCTTCCAATACGCTAACGAAAGTAACATCTGTACTTTGCTGAATGTAGGCAAGAGTTTAACAGCATTTTTCAATGGCAGCCTTAACTGTGTCCTTCACATAAGTGATTAAATCTAATTTTACTGTACTGTAGGTCTAAATACATTCTTCTTACTGAGCTCTTTAAGACTTCATATTTATGAAGGAAAAATTGCTATACAACATTGTTTCTATTATAAAATAATTAATGAGCAACTCAAGTTTAAGAGAATGTCTTTGAACTACTGAAAATTTTAATACAGAAGGCAGGAACCTAAAACTGTAGTTCCTGCTACAAGCTTCTATTATACTGAACTTGGCTCATGTTCTTCGGTTAGTATCTTGAGGAAACAATGCATTTAGGAACTCTGTTTCAAAATGCTAGTTTTGCTTTGATAGACAGTTACAATTTCTATTAAGTTCAGATCTTTTTTTTTTTTTTTCAAATTACCTGTTTATTCATTGAGTTTGCAAAAAGGGTTTATACAGCAACAAATAATAGATCATTTAGAACAAAGAAAAAATATATTTTCATTATTACTATCCAACAAGTTCTTCATTTGAAATATTGCAAACAGAGGAAGTATTAACATTAAGCAGACAATAAGAAGAAGCTGTATGTACTTCACCAAAACTAGCATTTGAAACATTTATAAATATATGGACACTTTGAAGTTCTTTTAAGGATGAAAGAACAAAAAACATGAAATATCAATAAATATGATGCTTTGATACTATAGAAATGCTGTATTTACAAACACATAAGATTTAATTAAGTTTTCAAGTAATTCTACTGCCTTTTTCTTTCCTCCTTTTCTATGATACCGTCTCAAAAACAAACCTCCATCGTCTCTGATGGTTTTCATTCTTTAAAAGTATTTGCCACAAGACTGTTAAGGAAAAGTTGTTCACCTGGAAGCAGATTAAGAAGTGTTTGCTTTGATTAAATAAGATACATTCTTAGAAGACATTAACAGAAGTTTACATCATGATTTACAGCTGAATCATCTGTTAGAACTAAAAGGGAAAAAAAAAAGTGGAGAAGGATTCAGAGAAAATCTACGAGAATACGTTTATACTCCTTATCTGATGAGTTTCTGTGCTCCTGTCATTTTACTCATCAAGTATTGGTAAATGGCATTATGTTCCACAAAAGACAGTAAACCAAATTTAATTCTTTATCCAGGAAAGTATTTTCAAATGAATTTATATTGCTAAGCATAGGCATTTTGAAGTTTATGTAAGTGCCTTAGTTTAATATTATTGGTTTTATAAAAGCTTTCAAACATAGTAGATTATAGAACATAATATTATGATCCAATTCCATTTATTTGGGTATAGACCATTTTTTTCCATCTCTGCAAATTCAACTTTATTTTTTTTTAATCTGGGATATATTAACATAAGGTATGTCTGCCAGATAAGTAGTGGTGTGAATTTTTCAGTCAAGATGCTCAGAAAAACCCACCTCATACTCGGGACTTTATTGCCAGGTAATAATTAGGAAGACTAATTAATTTAGTACACCTTGCATGCCCAATTACATTAAGAGCATGTCAAAATAACAAGAAACCTAAACACTCAGATGTTAGGAAATTTAAGTACCGAATTTTTTCCCTTTGTGTATTATGTATGATAGTCTTTAATTTACCTGCTATCTTTTCCAATGGGACTTCTATCTATGGCTAATTCTTAAAGAATGGTTCCTAATTATGCTCTTTTATTGTCAATGCTCAATGCACGTGCCCAAGGCTTGTTTATTGCCTACTGTTCAAATCTGTTTTAAATACAGAATTAAGCTCCTCTTTTTTTTTTTTTTTTTTTTTAATAGAATACATCATTATATAATCCTTATTTCAAACACTTTATGGGCTACAGGAAAACAAGGGTACATTTTGTACCACTTGTCACTTCCCCAGCAGTGGCCTCTGTTACCTGTTGTTTATAGACTTTCATCCGGGCCTTAAACTGTCACAATCTGAGGAACTTGGTTTATACCTTGTTCCAGGACAGGGTAGGATCCAAGAACCACTATGCTGCATCTCCTCTAGTACCTAGCACTGTACGTGTGTTCTGAATTTCCTTAACAAAAGGCTGGATCTCTCAGAAAATGCAATTGTAGACATCTTTTTTTAAAATAGTGATACACTGTCACTTCTACTCCTATCATCAGTATGCTGCACAGATTGCACAGTGCCATCATCACCAGCTTACAGAGATACATATCTATACTTGAAAATCCAACCTCCCAGAAAAGAATGCTCTACTCATCAGGCTAATGTTGCAGTATTCCCTTCTGAACAGCAGGATTAATGGTGCCAGAAATTAAGTTTTGCAAGAGAGAGCATGACTTTGTCTTAACAGTTAGCAAACAATCCTGTTCCTGCATGGAAAGAAGATGCAACTGTGCCTTTAATTATGGGGCTGGAGTTACAGAAGAAACAGGACTTAGTAACCTTTCAGGTGAAGCTTGCTGAAAAGTCCATTAGTCTACCTTGATGTCCACCAAGACTGGCATGATAATGGAACAGTAAGCAACCTTTGTGGCTTATGTAGTGACGGCTGCGTTAGGCCAGGCTCAGTTAAGGCATTCGGAACATCATCTATGCCATTTGTGAATCCTTGGAGAGAAAAAGTCCGTATGACCTTGCTGGTTTCATCCACTCAAACTATTTAAAGGAGGAGAATTTAGAAGGTGGTCTTGGAAACCTTGACCACCTCTTTTCCAGAAGGTGGATTTGCCTATCTCACATTGGTTAGTCACCGATCAGCAGGAGGCATGGTTGTAAAGCTCTGTAGGAAGATGCTATTCTCTTGGACACAGATTCTTGGATCAGGAACCAGGAGATAAGTAAGTAATTTGAAACTAGACTACAGAATCCTACTCATTTTCATTCTATTTTGGTTTGGTGAGGTTTTAATTCTTTACAACAGCACAGCTTTCGCAGAAGAGTTACACACAATTATATAGAGCCATGTAATAAGGGCATTCTTGAGAAAGGTAGAAATCTAAGGAATCTAAACTATCCTCTACAGATTACTCCACTCATGGAGGGGAAATAATGGAATCTATGTCAATTAGATGAGATCTCTAATCACCAGGAAAAAAGGAGGAAATATCACCTATCCAAAAATGAGCTTGCCTGTACTACCACTGCCTGTTTGTATCAAAATTACTTATTTTGGGAGAAAGGAAGGGCATGAACACTTTTTAACAGGGGGGAAATTGCATCCTGTGCAATCATCTTAGAGCTTAACCCATATCTTTCAAATAGGATATCTGCTCAAGTAGAACAGTCTGGCCTGGGAATATTGAAGCTAAAGGTTCAGTAACTTGGCTATCCGACATGGACTGATTCCTCTTTGAGACATCTAATTTTGTCCAGGCATCAAATAGGAAGGCTCAGTGTCTAACTCATTTTGGACTGGGTTGCAAAGCAGGTGCCTAGAACAGAACTGGTACAACCCACAGCACTGCAGCACAGAAATCCTGTTTCGGATACATTCCAGAGTCTTACTCTCATTCTGATGAGTCAAACGAATTCAAGCATTGCTCATGTACAACAGTATTTGATGGACAGAGCTCTGAATAGGTGTTTGATAATTACTACTACTACTACTACTACTACTACTACTACTACTACTTCTCCAGCTTATTTTCAATAATGCCAAGAAATTAACTTCAAATTGTAAAGTTTGGTATTCTAGTGAGTGGGGGAGTACTGGGCTTTAATCTGACTACAAACAATTAAATTTTGGGATGATCTCTACATAGTATTTACACAATAATTATTTCTCCCTTTCACTTGCACTCATAGTAAGCAGTGCTGACAAAATTATCTACATTTATTCTGAAAGATTTCAAGTTATAGTTTCAGTAAGACTGATCTCTATCAACGGCTAATTTATCACAATCATTCAAAAATTGGAAGGTGAAAGTACAGAGGCGAAGGTTATTTGATCTCACTTAACCAAAACAGAAATGTAACCTGAGTACCTCACCTGATCTTTTAAATCAATAGATAAGAAGCATATTGCTTTATCAGCAGAGACTCCTCATGAATAGTAAATAACTTCTGTTTGCTTTCCCTTATCTCTTCATACCACAAAATTTTAATCACAATACTTGATTATTTGGGAAAGAGAAAATTTAGAGTGATTTTTTAAAGTGGTAAAGAACCGTAAGCATCAAAGCAATAAACTACTACGGCTGTTAACCATTACAATTGTATAAATAAAGCAAAATTAAGTTGTTTGCAAATGGGCTTATTTTCACACATTTATAGACTGGAAATAGCAACATTTTCTTTTCATGTCTCTCAAACCTCATATTGTATGTCTGCACATGCAAAGACAAGTATGCAAGAATTGCTCAATTGACATTCTTAGTGAGATGAATGAGAACTTCACCTGGGCAAAACCTGAGTAAATGGTCAGTATCTGGTTCAAGCTGTTTTAACAGTATCTTTCATATAAACGTTACCTTTTATCCATATGGGTTTATGAAAAAATAAAGCTAAATATGCATTTTAAACTGTGTTTAGTTGAAGCAGCTTAGACAATCCATGGGCTTCAGTGCTTCAGCAAGACAGAGAATTCCTAGGGTCCCTTGACACTCAAGAAGAATGCACTTTTAGAAAGGTTACTATGTTATTCACCCTTAAAAGCCAAACAGCAAATCCAGGTGGGGCAGCAGTATGACTTTGCTTCCCTCTTACTGCTTTCATGCCTTAAAAGACGGGCTAGCTAGTACCACAGGGGAATTCACAAAACTGGGGCTACAATTTTGATAAATTACAAATTAGGGGAAACCTGTCAGCAAACCCTATAATCTTTCACTTCTTGTAAAATGCTTGACAGATTAATCCTACTAAAGATCTGCTTACACAGCAAACAGATTTCTAGTTCTCTCAGCAATAATTTAGTGTGTTAATTGTTAGAATTTACCTATTTCTGTATTGTATCTAGCTCCTTCTAGATAAAAATTATAAGAGAGTAGTTTGCATTTGAGGTACAGGCCACTTGCTGTATTAGGCCACTTCCTTGCTTTGTCCATGCAGTTTATGATCATAAACTGCTACTGTCTCAGTCTGAGATGTCACAAAAACATAAGAATTAGCTCATTATCTTTTCACAGATAGTAACCAAAACCAGATACCCAGAGGAGAATGCAAGAACAGAGTAACCATTGTTCTTTCAATTGCACTTCTAGCCTCCAACAACTTCTAACCTCTGTTATATCACCCTGCAGTTGTCTGCTTTCCAGGTGGAAAAGTCTTATCTTCCTCAGTTTTTCCATAACTTTGTGGATGTATTCTATTCTTTCGATCTTCCTTACCACTTTCTCCTATCTTTTTTAATACTACTACCTTCTTAGCAGGAACCATGGTGGGAGAGCAAGGGGGTGAGGGAACCAGAACTGCACACAATACTCAATAACATGATGCTCAGGAACTAATGGCATAGTCATAGGCTTGGGTTTGTCATTTCTAAGTAAAAATTTAGAGAAAGCCTTCTTCACCACACTTCTGCATCTTTTGCAGGCATTACCACTCATTTTTCTGAAGGCAGTTTTAAACTTTTCAAATCTGAAGCAGAACTCATCTAAAATGCATATGCAATATCTGAAGTTCAAAAGGCTACACAATGGCTCAAAAAGAAAAAAGGGTGCATCTCCACTCTGCAGTAACCTCTGATTCAGACCTGGACTTACCCATGTCTTTCTTTAAAAGCCAGTACAAGAAGTCTGCTCTCTCTGCAAAAACTATGTGGGCTGTCTTCTCTCTGGGTTGGTCCTGACTTTCACACACAACATCAGTAGCAAAACAGGATTAACAGAGATGACAGCAGCTTGTTAAACCGTTTGATGTTCAGTGATAAATTTACATGCACGTTGCAATTTCCCACATGAAAAAAGGTCAGTCTTAACTGAAACTAATTGGTAAGGTTTGGAGCTAATTGGAATTCTTTTGGTTTGCTAAAGAAAAACTAAAACAGAAGAGGCATTGAGATTAACACCACTTTCATACTTACAGGCAATCCCTTTAGATTAAGGGATTCAAAAAGTTTATGCCTATTTACATGTACCATGCCTCTCCGATTGATAAATTAATTTCATGTCTATATATTTCAGTTATATTTCTGATATTCCACACAGTTACCAACCAAGTCCTTTGCTATATTTAAAAGACAAATCAAATTCCTATGCCAACGTCTTTCAATATAGCAGTAGGGAAATGTTTACATTCCTAAAATAGTAAACCAAGAGAACATGGATAAAACAGTTGATGTCTTTCAGATTTGATGTCTGCTTGGATGTCACCAACATTAAAAGCAATATCTACAGCAGTCATTTAATAATCTGTGATTTACAGTCACTGCTTAATAGTGGTTGAACTGGATTTCTTCCATAGAATTCCATGAGCTCTAAGCTAAGGGCTTTCACAGATTGCTTTAATTAGACACTTGAGGTCTGATTTTCTAAGGAATGCTCCACAACTGACTGTACATTATGAATGTTTGCCTGGTTATTCACTTTCCTATGTCCTTAACAGGGGATCTAGTTGTTCCCTTCACAAATGAAGTTCTCAGCAGCAGAGCTTATAATTTCAAAAGGAAAAGCATTCCCAGAAGTTAATAATCTTCAATTAGAAACAGTCAAGTGGACCATTTGTTCCTAATTTTAGACTCCTAATTTGCTATGGGAGTTCTGCCACCTAAATGTGTAATAGGTGCTTTCCCTATGAGCAGAACACTGAAGATATTTTCTTCAGCTAACAAACATTGCAAACTTACATTTTTTAACATTATTTTCTTGTTCTTTCTCTGTTAGGCAGAGAGATTTCTAAATTTTTTTTTTCAGGCACTTGATTTTTTTTATAACTTTATCAGAAATCTGTTTTGTAAATGGATTTTATTCTCTCTAGCTTATTTTCTATGTCATAGCTCTCACTGGTGTCCTTTTGGATTGCTGGATTCAGCCAACAGGTTACAGGTAATGGCAGTTTAAATTGCATAAGACAGTATTACAAGAATATTTGTAGATTCAGGCGAGGAAGGTGGAGACATCCAGGACAACAGAGCATACCGGATCAACTTTTTTTCTGTCCCTGGCATTACGGACTGGTTAGAAACAAGCCAGTTTTCAAACTATATTTGTATAGTCTTCCTAATTCCTTTTCTGCTATAGTGTCATTGCGATACCTACACTAGAAAACCCTACAGTCTCTGAGAGAGAATTGTCTTAAGAACAGAGTAGAAGCATACTGTTTGCCCTACTGAGCAAACTGTTAGAAACAAACCAGTTTCTACAACAAAGGAATTAGGAAGACTGAAGGCTTGTGTAGACTTCTGTAGTCTACACAAGCATCTGACTACGAAGCATCTGTTTAAAACAAGGACTGAGTGGATTTCAAATGGAGAAAACAGAGCAGAAGATGGGAAGAAAAATAACTGTGTTTAAAATTTTATCTGGATACTTGAACACTATATGAATATATGGGAAATTATCACTGAAGGTTAGCTGCTATTCAGTCATCTTCTTTCATCTGCCCACTATCTGTATTCTGCCCTGCTATCACAAACTATACTATTTTAGTGTTAGGCCTCCCTATATCTCCTCTGTATTCCTGCAAAGTGCTATACAATGCTCAGTTGGATATCATGACCTACATCTTTTCTCTTTGTACATTATTAAAGTGAAAAAAGAAACATTAGTAAATTGACTAAGCTCTGTAGATTATTCTGTGTATCTTCTGGTACAGTTTTCAGCAGAGTAGATGTGAAAATAAATGAACATGCAGCAGTTGAGGTGCAAGCTGAGCACTGATTTTGTCTTTCATATGCAAAGACATAACCTAGTAGAGGAGACTGACTATATCTGGCACATTCACCTGTGCCATAAACTGGTAGGAATATCTTCGTACTCTGTTTCTAGAATTAGACAGTTATGCAGTTTTTATCTTGGTGTTCAAAATGAGAATTATACCTTCTGAACACAGTAGCTCTGGCCCTGTGTTGAGTGCAGAAGCATAATTTTATAAGTTTACTTATCTCAGAGCTCATTATGCATGCTGCATGTATTATGCCCTCTTTTTCTCATAGCATGCCTTCATTAACCTTACATTATTTGAATGCTCATTATGCAGCTTATTCTATTTCTTATTTCAATTTTCAACCAGTGCAGCCTTATTCAAACTATATTTGTATAGAAAATAACCAATTTTCAAATGTGATAAAGGATGCTCCTTCTTCTTTCACTAAAGAGTCTAAATTTCATCTTATCTACACATAAAATCTTATTATGTAAAGGCAAGGGTCAACAAACATCCACAGAAATAGTAATTTTCAGTGGGTGGAAGAATCAGATGTTCACAGATGACTCCAGCAGCCAAAAAATAAATTTAATGTCTCATCTGAATGTCTGCTTAGCCTTTCTGAAAAAAAACAAAAAAAACAAAAAAAACCAAAAAAAACCAAAAAAAAACCCCAAAACCCAGGTATTACTTTTAAAAATATATGGATTTAAACTTCTTGTCTCAAGCATAACTCAATGGCACTAAAAATATCAAGAAGAGCACAGCCTCTGGAAAATGCTGGCACCCACATCCTGAAATACCAGTTCTCCTGAAGTATGATATCCCAAAATAGAGACAGTAAAAGTATCAGCCACTGTAGGTGCTTCTACACTGCTTTGTTCAGACATGGATGAGGACTGTACCAATGAAGGTACCCAAGACTGGAATGCTTCATTTATATTCAAGCTAGCAGAGTCTCTAGACACCTCTAGATTGCCCACGGCATACATGTACACTGATATACTTGAGATTTGCCTAATCCCACTAGAAAATATCTGAAACATGATTTACTTTTTGCCACAACTGTCTGTCACCAGACAAATATTTTCTGTCTGCAGAAACAATTCAGAAAGGATGAAAGGTAAAGGAAAAGTGTGGTCATGAACAAGACTGAGAATATCTATGTTGGACTTTGTTGGGTTATGTGATAAAAGCTCACCTGCACACCCACAAAGGAGCCCAGGGAGACAATGGCCCACCACAGAAGCCATCAACCCATTAACAGCCAATCTCCACAAGCGCAGGGGAGCACAGAGGCACAATGGCAGTTGGGAACCGAGATTAAGGACTCCCAAGGAACAAACAACTTCTCTGGGCCCTTCCCAGGGCTGTCCCAGCAGAGCCACAGCCTCATTGTCCCGGCGTGAAACCCATCAAGTCATCAGGAGAAGCTGTCCAGATCACCTTTTGGTCTAAGAGGATTTGCTACCCAGGGATGTGGGACACACTATGGGATGCAGGGGAAGGGCATTTTGGGATTGCACAGGATTTTTGCAGGATGTTTAGGGAAGGAATAGAAAATGGGGAAAAGAGAGAGGTTTAGGTGATTTAGGGAGGAACAAGTGTGGGAAAAGAAAGGTAAGAGGATAAAAAGAGTTGGTCGTGTGTGAACAGATCAGTGCAGTCTCTCTTGTCTTCTTATTAAATTCCTTTCTAAGCCTTTCCTGGGTGGGTGAGGGGTCTCTGTTCCATCTGCATTGGGAACTGGGAAATCTCGGCCAGCTGTGTGCGTGCAACAGTCTGTACCCACAACTGGAGTGGGGCTGCAGCCTCAGGGGCTTGTATGTCCAGGTGCCTCCAACTGGAGAGACGGATCCAGGGGCAGCTAATGGGCAGACTGGGTGTCTGAGCCCAGTTGCTGGAGGGATCCACATATGTGTATGTATAAATATGTGTCTATGTGTGTACTCTCAATAGCAGGTCAACCAGCACCCCCAGGTAGCTTTCCAGCCACTCTTCCCCA
>NW_009208660.1:0-14641 GCF_000690835.1 Fulmarus glacialis
ATTCTATGATTCTATGATTCTTTATGAAATTGTTGCTGCTTATCTCACAATCTCCAAATTGGATCCATTCCTTGATATAGGAATCTTCTGATATTCCAAGTGAACCAGGGCAGCTTATGACAACATACACACTGATGTTTGAATCAAGACCTACTCCTTTGTTAGATGATAGTAAACTAAGTTTTTCTTATCCAAGGGAAATTACCATCTGTCGAACTTCAAGAAAAACATTCAGCTGTGGAAAAACACTTCAGGCTGATCACTTCAAATGTATGTTGTCCTTGGGATAAGGGAAAAAGGACAAGGACATTTATATGCCTTCTTAAGTAGCACACCAGAATTTAGTCTTCATGAACATATTTAAAGATGATCATTAAGTAACTCCAGACAACATTTCATAATTTTTCTTCAGTGCAAGCTAAATAAAGATCTGTCATAATTTCCATGACAATTAATTAAACTGTGTTATGCCAGTGAAGTTTCAGAATGTGTATAAATGTTGAAATTGGATCTGGTAATGAGCTGATAAAAAGGAGTTACAAAAAAAAAAAAAAAAAAAAATTATTCAGTTAAAAAGTTTTTCAAAATCAAAACATAGGAATGGGAACAACAGGAAAGATTCATTACTATCCCTGTGTAATAGTTTGTGTTTCCATACAGGTGGCTAATTCCGACCTGTAGTGCCATCAACAATGTAGAAACAAAAGGAATTTCAAGATTTTACAAGCAACAGAAAGAGATTAATGCATATGAAGATCACCCACTCTGGCTGTGGCATCACTAACAAGATAGCAACATGAAAAGAACAGAATGCTACAGAAAACAAAAAGGGCTTTCTAGTTAACAGCTGCTAGTAAGTGGTTAACTGATGACTGAGGGACAAATTATCGGAGCAATGATACTTCAAATAGCAAATAAGGATATAAAATCAACAGAAAAAGGACTAATAGGGAAGGGATAAACAGGGGCATGTTATTTCTTTGGGAAGAGGCGTGGGGTCATTAAGTTGAAGAACCCGGGAGGTTAAAAAGGAGGAAAAAGATAATATAAAGTGAAGCAAATCATATGATCAGGGCTGCCTAGGGCCCCTCTCAAGCAGTCTTCCACATGAGCACTGCTATTTGGAGCAGAACATTAAATCTGTTGTTGGTCCGACAATATGTATGTCTTACTTTTTCTTTACAGTCAGGGGGACTTGGAATGCTAAAATTAGTGAGAAAACACCCAGAGGGAACAGACTGGACATCCTGACATTCCAACCCTCTATAGAACCAGTGTGGCTCTAGAGGAGAATATTTAAGTCAACCTGCCAATGTACGCAGTGGCTTTACAGTAGTTAAGATAAAATAACTGTAATAATTTTAAGTTATGAATGAAGGCAAAATTCAGAGTCCCAAAATTAATCCAACTATTTTGCTACCTTGAAGAACATTTGTCATCTACAAAGGCAAAGTCCCTGTCCAAATATCTAGTCTGTATTCATCCAAATACCAACCATCACCAAATCCCATGCCTGACTTGAGCCTGTGAAACAATACACAGTAGAAATAGAACTGAGCTCCTGTAAATGCTGGCTGCACTTCTCATGGATGCCTTTGAGTATATGAGCTAGTAGTTTTAATATGTACATCTCCATCTGAATTAAAGGAGTAATAATATGTCTGATAGCATTACTAAGTTCTTGTCTCACAGACGGGTCAATCACTATAGAAAAACATGATCCCACATCTCTCAGAACACAATCAGATCCTTATTTAAATAAAGTAAAACAAAAGCTGTTCTGCATAAACACAGGGAAAGATAAAATACAAAATGAAAATATAGTTGGAGGGGTGCTGTTTTTAATCAGGTAAGGAAGATTGGCTGTTAGAACAAGGGGAGATGAACATAGGAGAAAATTATGACAGCTGACAAATTAATCTAATTCAGAAGCTGCTCTCTAAACTAATCATATTTTTTTCTTCTCCCTTGTTTTTTAATGCAGCAGGAAAAAAACCAAACCATGAATTAAACCGCATTAAATGAATGTACGGAACCCAGAGGTGCTCAGGCTGTTTAGATCACACTCAACTCTAACCACAGCCATTACAATAAAAGTAGCAAGTCTCCATTATCAAAACAGTTTTCTCTTTTGAGAAAAGTCTTCTCTCTTTCTCTTTTTTTTTGGTAAATATATATGATTATTTTCATAGCAACTGAAAGATGAAGATGAAATATTCACATCACCTATACTGAAAACAAGGTTTTCTCATTCCAGCAAATGTTATTCTCTGCCTTGACAGAGCAAAAATTTCTATAAACCAGAATGTTTACAGCTTAAGATTTCTCCTAAGCATTCTTTCTGTGTCTCACCCATCTATTACACTATGGTTCTGCTGTGGATTGGAAAACTGCAATTTGCTTGTTTGTCTTTTTCATTTTAAATTAATCTACCCTCCATCACCACACTCGAGCACAAATGAGAACAGTGCTGCCAGAGAAGGCATCCTAGCTATGACTGCATGATTAATTTTTTAACCGAAACAACTGAGAATAAGGAGAAAATCAAAACAGTTTAAATGAAATGTCTCAAATAAACATTTAATTTAGAAGATGACAGAAAGAAGTGTATACAGAGTCTCAAAACTAACACTGGGAAAATTCACATGAAAGGGACTTGAGAAACCCATTTATAGAACAAATAATACAAATCCTGAAATCCTGCAAATAACTGACAGATAAATCTAGGGTGACATGCAATTAGGTCATAATTACAGTAATTAAAAAAAAAATTTTTTTCCAAACCCAAGACCCCTTGAACTGTCATTGATGGATGGTATTGGAGTCAGCTTTTAAAATAAGAATATAAGAGAATACAAAAGAAAAAAATGGTATTTGAACAGCTTATTTCTACAGTGCCACACAGTTTATATTTTACAGTGCACTTATCTGTTTTATATTAGCATCAGAGATCTCTAGTCTTTGATCAGGACTCCACTGGTTTAGGCTGTACATTAGTTTGCACAGAAACGACGTTATCTGCCAAAGGTTAAATAACATGGAGATTATAAGAAAAAATAACTGAGTTTCAGCTCTTGTTTGAATATGTACAAATTCCACGACTTCGAGACACAGAATTGCAGAATCATTCAGATTGGAAAGTACCATCTAGTCCACCCTCCTACTCAAAATATGGCCACCACTAAATTCAGACCAGATTTTTCTTCTGTCTCCTATAAGCATGCTTTTTTGGGTCCACTGAATGATTTCTGAATCATTAGCACATGAAAGCTCCTGTTTTGACTGTTTCCATCTTCACACTTATGTCCCCATCTCATTACATTTCCAATCATCTTCACCATTATTAGATTTTTTTTTTTTTTGCATACAGTACCACCATGAGTATAAAATTTACACCATAACTTCTCCTTATGCCATTTGATAGTTGGATGTCTCACCTCCAAACCATCTGCCATTTTATAATTATCAGTAAAATTAAAGAAGACTCATAAAACTACCAAAATCACAATGGAATTCTCTGAGCTACAATATACCACACAGTTTTGCAAGTAGGAGAGAGAAAGAGTAGTAATCAATTACTCTCATTGTGTCATTGTTCAATTTCAGGCTGCTTTGGAGTATTTCTTCTCCAGCCACTCCAGCCAGTAAATCTGCTTCATCGGGGGCCCAACTTAAATGCCTCTGTGCAAACGCACGTAGCATGAGGAATAAACAAGAGGAGTTAGAGACCTGCGCACACCTGCAGGGCTATGATCTTCTTGGCAACATGGAGATGTGGTGGGATGGCTACTATGATTGGAGTGTTGGAATGGAAGGATATGAACTCTTTAGGAAAGACAGGCAGGGGAGATGAGGAGGGGGTGTCACCCTCTATGTCAATGACCAGCTGGAGTGCATGGAGCTCCACCTGAGGATGGATGAGGAGCCGACCAAGAGCTTATGGGTCAGGATTAAAGGGAGGGCACGGACAGGTGACGTTATGATGGGGGTCTGCTACAGGCCACGAGACCAGTAGACCGAGTGGATGAGGCCCTCTATAGACAGATAGGAACAGCCTCACATTCACAGGCCCTGGTCCTCATGGGGGACTTCAACCACCCCAATATCTGTTGGAGGGACAACATGGCAGGGCATAAGCAATCCAAGAGGTTCCTGGAATGGGTCGAAGATAACTTCTCCAAGTGATAGAGGTGTTATGTTGGACCTTGTTCTCACCAACAAGGGATGAGGCCCTCTATAGACAGATAGGAACAGCCTCACATTCACAGGCCCTGGTCCTCATGGGGGACTTCAACCACCCCAATATCTGTTGGAGGGACAACATGGCAGGGCATAAGCAATCCAAGAGGTTCCTGGAATGGGTCGAAGATAACTTCTCCAAGTGATAGAGGTGTTATGTTGGACCTTGTTCTCACCAACAAGGAGGGGCTGGTGGGGAATGTGAAGCTCAAGGACAGCTCAGGAGCGATGCATCCCAACAAAGAGGAAGTCAGGCAAAAACGCCAGGAGGCCTGCATGGATGAACAAGGAGCTCCTGGACAAACTCAAACACAAAAAGGAAGCCTCCAGAGGGTGGAAGCAAGGACAGGTAGCCTGGGAGGAATACAAAGAAATTGTCCGAGCAGCCAGGGAGCAGATTAGGAAAGCTAAAGCCCTGATAGAATTAAATCTGGCCAGGGACGTCAAGGGCAACAAGAAAAGCTTCTACAGGTATGTTGGTGATAAAAGGAAGACTAGGGAAAATTTGGGCCCTCTCCAGAAGGAAACAGGAGACCTAGTTACCCGGGATATGGAGAAGGCGGAGGTACTCAATGACTTTTTTGCCTCAGTCTTCACCAGCAAGTGCTCAAGCCTCACCACCCACATCGCAAAAGGAAAAGGCAAGGACTGGGAGAATGAAGAGCTGCCCACTGTAGGAGAAGATCAGGTTCGAGGCCATCTAAGGAACCTGAAGGTGCACAAGTCCATGGGACCTCATGAAATCCATCCGCGGGTCCTGGGGGATCTGGCAGATGGAGCAGTTAAGCCACTATCCATCATGACTGGAAAAGGGGAAACATAGCCCCCATTTTTAAAAAAGGAAAAAGGGAAGACCAGGGGAACTACAGGCCAGTCAGTCTCATCTCTGTGCCTGGGAAGATCATGGAGCAGATCGTGCTGGAAACTATGCTAAGGCATACGGAAAATAAGGAGGTGATCAGTGATCAGTGACATGACTTCACTAGGGCAAATTATACCTGACAAATTTGGTGGCCTTCTACGATGGGGTTACAGCATTGGTGGATAAGGGAAGAGCAACTGTCGTCATCTACTTGGACTTGTGCAAAGCATTTGACACTGTCATGCACGACATCCTTTTCTGTAAATTGGAGAGACATGGATTGACGGATGGACCACTCGGTGGATAAGGAATTGGCTGGATGGTTGCACTCAAAGTGTTGCGGTCAACGGCTTGATGTCTAAGTGGAGACCAGTGATGAGTGGCATTCTTCTGGGATTGGCATTGGGACAGGCGTTATTTAACATCTTTGTCGGTGACATGGACAGTGGGATGTAATGCACCCTCAACAAGTTTGCTGACGACACCAAACTGTGTGGTGTGGTCAACACACTGGAGGGAAGGGATGCCATCCAAAGGACCTTGATAGGCTTGAGAGGTGGGCCCGTGTGAACTTCAGAAGTTCAACAAGGCCAAGAGCAAGGTCCTGCACCTGGGTTGGGGCAATCCCAAGCACAAATACACACTGGGCGGAGAATGGATTGAGAGTAGCCCTGAGGAGAAGGACTTGGGGGTGTTGGTTGATGAGAAGCTCAGCATGACCCAGCAATATGCCTCACAACCCAGAAAGCCAACTGTATCCTGGGCTGCGTCAAAAGAAGCGTGACCAGCAGGTCTACTCCACTCTCATGAGACCCCATCTGGAGTACTGCGTTCAGCTCTGGGACCCCCAACATAAGAAGGACATGGACCTGTTGGAGTAAGTCCAGAGAAGGACCATGAAGATGATCAGAGCGCTGGAGCACCTGTCCTATGAAGACAGGTTGAGAGTGTTGGGATTGTTCAGCCTGGAGAAGAGAAGGCTCCAGGGAGACCTTATAGCAGCCTTCCAGTACCTGAAAGGGTCCTACAAGAAAGCTGGAGAGGGACTTTTTACAAGGGCATGTAGTGATAGCAAGAGGTGTAATGGCTTTAAACTGAAAGAGGGTAGATTTAGATTAGATATAAGGAAGAAGTTCTTCATTATGAGGGTGGTTAGGCACTGGAACAAGTTGCCCAGAGAAGTTGTGGATTCCCCATCATTGGAATTATTCCAGGTCAGGTTGGATGGGGCTTTGAGAAACCTCGTTTAGTGGAAGGTGTCTCTGCCCATGGCAGGGGGGTTGGAACTAGATGATCTTTAAGGTGCCTTCCAACCCAAACCATTCTATGATTCTATGATTACCAGTAGGAGAGCTTCTGCACCGCACAGTCATATTGCGATACTGAGCATAAAAAACATGACCCCAAATTGAAGAGTGCCTCCAAATTTTTAAGTTAAATTGCTTGCAAAAACCACCTTCATCTTTCTTTTAGGAAAACAGAATTTTTATGAGTTTATATTGGCATGTTTATATTTCTTCCACTGTTTTGTGCATATGCTAAAAGTTTACTTGCCTCCTCAGAGCTAGTCTTTGTCACACACGCTTCCTACTTACACTACTCACTCTTCAAATTCACTGCTGTGGAATGTTTCTGGGGATGGTTGCTATCCTTCTTTAGTTGCAGATTTGGGACACAGTGCCTTCTTGCAATGAGTTATGATATTGGACCTT
The DNA here is from genome assembly GCF_000690835.1 of Fulmarus glacialis. Taxonomy (NCBI): domain Eukaryota; kingdom Metazoa; phylum Chordata; class Aves; order Procellariiformes; family Procellariidae; genus Fulmarus; species Fulmarus glacialis. The sequence goes on from NW_009208660.1 coordinate 6,814, forward strand.
TTAGCGTTGTCTCAGTGTCCTGGTTTTGGCTGGGATAGAGTTAATTTTCTTCCTAGTTGATGGTATAGTGCTGTGTTTTGGATTTAGTATGAGAATAATGTTGATAACACACTGAAGTTTTAGTTGTTGCTAAGTAGTGTTTGTGCTAGTCGAGGACTTTTCAACTTCTCATGCCTTGCCAGCAAGAAGCTGGGAGGGAGTACAGCTAGGACAGCTGACCCAAACTGGCCAATGGGATATTCTATACCACATGACGTCATGCTTAGCATATAAAGTGGGGGAGTTGGCTGGGGGGCAGCGACTGCTGCTTGAGGACTGGCTGGGCAACGGTCGGTGGGCGGTGTGCAAATGCATTGTGCCTCACTTATTTTGTATATTTTTTTTATCATTATTATTATTATTATTTTCCCTTCCTTTCCTGTTCTGTTAAACTTTCTTTATCTCCACCCACAAATTTTACTTTTTTTTTCAATTCTCTCCCCCATCCCACTGTGGGAGGGGGACTGAGCGAGTGGCTGTGTGGTGTTTAGCTGCCTGATGGGTTAAACCACAACACTCAGCAGCCTAGAATGAAAACACATCAATTATTGCTGTCTAGACTCGCGTCCTGAACCAGAGCCAGACCTGCTGTAGAACACATCTATGCCATCCTGAGTCTGATTTATGGAGGTATCTGTTATGAATTGAACTGGAACAAGGCAAATATATTGAAACTGCCTTGTCAGGGAGAGTCTCTGTTCCTTACGGGCCACACACATTAGTATTAGAACCTACCACAGTATCTCTGAATGCATGTTTCAGCATGAGCAACAAAGGGACCTGCAAGTTATCTAGATTCTGACGAAAGCTAGAGCCAGGAGGACATCCTGCCCATACAGCAAAGAAGTTTACCAGCTCCTTAGTCTGTCATGGATATAGTTCCAGAGTACTGCAGGGTTTCCATGGCAGAGGAGATGAGACTTTCAGATTTGTGAAATGCAAGTTCATCTCTTCCATGGCAGGGACTTCATGAACAATGGCTAGATTCATGTGAGAGAACGAAACTGGAACCTCTTCTAGTTTCCCACTTTGAAAGAATCCAAAGATGAGACGAGCAAATAGTGTGCCATAAACAAACAAGGAAGCTGCTTTGAGATCCCATTGCTGCCTTATGTTTTTTTTTCTCTTTCTCTGAGAATGTAGCTAGATCCTACACTTTGAAAATTGGTCCATGCAACATGATAGTTACATCATGCCCCTGTCCTGACGGATATCATCTGTCTAGATGTAAGCTTGTCTTAGGCCTCTACCAGGAAGTCTGAGATCATGGCTTTGGATACACTGCACCTAAGGAATCCACACCTCAGTGAACCCTTCTAACTTGGGATCATTTCTGGACTGTATCATATGCCTTACTTGGATTTTGTCAGGGCTTGAGAATACAGTTCATCCCAATATGCCCACCCTGAGGCCATGGCTCGATCCCATACCATGCACAAAACCCTCTCAGGTTAGGAATACTCCCTTCCAAAATATCTCATCATAGGGACTTTGGATAATTCTGTACTACATGCAAATTCTCATTTGATCTCTCTCCAGCAACATAAAAAAACCCCACAGAAACTGCAAACAGACATGGACCTAAAACAAATTCTTGAATGATAATCAAAAATGCATTTGGTTAATTTCAGCCAAATGGAACATGCATTCAAAATAGCTGATTAGCATTCCTGGCAGACTGGGAGATGACCCTGCAAAAGTTGTTTTTTCTTGTAAAAATTCAGTTACTCCTGAAGCACTTTACATATCAAGACAGATTCATTGGTCTCTCCTGATTTAAATGAAGAAATTATTTAACTGATTTGGAGTGACACTAACTAGTATATTGTCATCCAACATTAATGCTGCTTGCAATGGGTCAAAAGTTTCACTGATTTTCCTTGATCCACCTCTTTCTACCCAAGGTTGGAGCCACAGGATTGCACAAATGTAGCCACTATCAGAAACCACACTTCATCACTGAAGTGAAAAAATCTTCCATCACAATTGACTGCCACTGCCTTATGCCTGGGGCAGTAGGTCTGACACATGTCCCTGTTTCTTTTCTTCAGTTAAAGAACAACCCATATCACTCAACTTAATATGCAGTAGAACCTCTGATCACCAACGTCATCGCGCACAGTGAAGAAGAACTAGAGATAAGGGTCTTCAGTTTTATGAAAAAAAAGGTTATTTATCTATATAGTAACAAAAGATGAGAGAGGAAAATAATCATGTCTTCTTTCTTATGAAGTCTCAACTCCTGTAGTCAAAGTTAGGCAGCTAAGGACAAGTACAGCTCAGAGGATGTCAAGAGAAAAACAGCATGAACAAATAGGCTGCTGTAATAAAAGAGAATAAAGCAAAGTGATTATGTGCTTTCCTACAGAGAAGAGCACATTCCTTAGCAACCACGGATTGTCAGCTAGCAACAGCATGGGTGGACTGTAAGATCCAGTGGAAAACTGTAAACCAGGTGGAAAACTCACTGGACTGCTTGGGCTTAAAGCGTACTCGTCAATGGTTTGAAGTGTAGCTGGTGGTCAGCCACTTGCAGTGCCCCCAGTGTTAATGGAATAAACCTATGCAATAGTACAGCCTGGGTGTCAGCTGCACAGAAGGCCGTTCTACAGAAAATAACATTGGGGTCCTGTTGGACAACCAGTTGAACAGAAGTATGGATGTGCCCATGCAGCAAAGGCCAGTTGCATACTGGGCTGTATGAGCAAGAACATAGACAGCAGATTGAGGGAAGTGATTATTCCTCTCTAGCACTTGTGAGACCACATCTGGAATACTGTGTCCAGTTTGGGGCTAGCCTGTACAAGAAAGACACCAGCAAACTGGAGCAAGTACAGTGGAAAGTGGCTGAGACTGTTAGGGAGCTGCAGCTCATCATCTGTAATGAGAAGTTGAGACAAACAGTTTTGTTCAGTCTTAAGGTTAAGAAGGGTGATCTTACTGCTGCCTACAAATGCCTAGTGGGAAGTATACAGCAAAAGAACAAAAGCCAACAGACACAAGTTCCAGCAAGGGAAACTGAAGTCATATATTAAGATTGTTTTGTTTTGTTTTGTTTTGTTTTTTAAATGAGGGTAGGTAGCCAAATATTGGAAAAAGTTGCACACAGAGGTTGTGGAATCTCTACCCTCAATTGCAACCATTCAAAACTCAAGCAGACAGGATAGTGAGCAACTTGATCTAATTCTGAAGCTGGAAGTAACATCAAAGTTGGCCCTGGGGAGCTAGACACCTCCAAATATCCTTTTCAATGTACATTATTTTGCTGCTTCTATTCTAACAACCGAAGCATCAATCAAGGCCATACACACCTACAAGTAGAAAAGTCGATCACTCTTATGCAAGTAATTCTTGTTAGCTAGAAGTAAACATCAAATCTGTCATCCCCTCGGTATCTCTGGTATGTTCAACATTCCTTGATTCCCTTGAAATGCTTGTCCTCTGCAACCCATCTTCCTCATATCTTTCAGCCTATGGAGAACACCCACTGCTGCAATGGCAGGTTGTGGGTGGCTCTGTACAAACAGAGCAGGGCACCCAATAGAAACTAATCCAGGTAGACGGTTCTTACAGGTAAATTACCCACATGACCAGGTAGCCTCTTTTTCAAAGTTTTGCAGAACTTTAAATAGAGGGGGGGTTTGCGAGTTTGTTTTGTTTTCAGGATGCACTTTATAGTAAAATTTTGTGCTTTTCATTTTTCCAGCAGAAAAGTTGCAGTCATCATTCTTGAAGTTCTCAAGCTAGCAATAGTCAAAATCTGTGCAACTAGGGCCCGCTTTGTTGCCTAGAAATACAGATCTAGGTTGCCTGGCAGAGGTTGGGCTACAGAATTGAACTTTCAGAAACATAAGGGATTTCCATGGATTCAGAGAAGCTAACAGGGGAAAATATCACTGGCCAGAGAGAGATGCAGAATTAGTTATTACTTACACCTGGCATAAGCACAGTTCCACATTACTGCTTGAAGACATAAAAATTTTTGCCTAAAGCAGTCATTCAGAACACTCATCAGTATTACGCCCTTCTTGTTCTCATTAGTAAGAGTGGTTGTGTTTGTGCTTCATACTTCCATCTTTCTGCTGATTCCCCTCTACTCTTACAGTTAAGTATATGATGCAGCAGGAAAAAAAGGAATTAAAAAGAAATAAGAGATCAGGCTCAAGTTTGACATTAAAAGTCTTCAAACAGCCAGATGCACATTCTGCACTATAGGAGCTGTTGGACGATAATTAAGAGAGGTCCTGTTGGTTGTAGGCAAAAGATCTCATGATTCAGGACTGCAGCAGGTAGGCAGTGTGGTTAGTTATCATGAGTGGTTAAAAGATGTTCCCGTTAGTTTTACCCTATTACCAGACATGAGGGTTGTAGAATATTTATGGTCATAGAATAAGTGACTTGCTGGTGATGTAGGGGAGGTGGAGGGCAACAGCTAAGCATACACTGTACACTTTCAATAGTGTCAACAAACTTTGAGGAATATATGTGAAGAATGCCGGTTGACTTTATTCATTATCTAAAACTGTGTGTAGTGAAAGTCTTATGAATACCAGAGATCAGATCTTAAGTAACACGGATTGACGATGATGGTGGGAACCAAGGACTGCCAGATCTTGATGTAACCTGCAACTGTAAGATGTTCTTTCCCAACCTTTCACCATAGATTTGAACTTTTCACTTTAAACTTGTAACAGGTTGTAACAGATGCAAGAAAGGCTTTTCATTGAGTTCCTTAACTCAATACTATTTTATTTTATGTTAAAACTCAAGGAAAACTTCAGGGGGTGGAGGGAGGGGAGGGAAGAAAGAAAGAAAAAAAGAGAAAAAAAATAAAAATGAAGAAAAAAAAAAAGAAAAAGGGAAGTCTTCCCTAAAAGAGTTTCTATGAGCTAAGCTTTAATGACAAGAGTATATAATTCAGAGAGTCTCTGGCAATGCATCAGAATTCATAAAAGCAGGGTTTCCATTTGCCACATTGTTATCCTAGTGTAAACATTTACCACTCCACTTGAATTGCTGAAAGCAGACTACAAAGATGAATTATTTATCTCTCATGTTTTTTTTTTTAATCTCCCCTGTTAACCTTTGATTCATGAAAAAGATGTTCAACCTCTATCAGATGATCAGGCAGGCTTCTCTCAGGTGATTGTGCTCCCAATTAAGAGTAATTTGAAAATAATTTTTCCTCCAAAGTGTAGCCTAACAGATACAATTTTTGCTACCCCAGTCTGTGATAATTTTCTTGTGGTCAAGTGAGTACTAGCTGCCCCTTTGCAGCTGCAGCTCTATGACTGCTGCCTGTGGCAACAGCGTGACAGACCAAGGACCTCCCCGCCAGACAAAAAATAGCCCTTTGTTTCATGGGCCAGGGTGGGGGCTACCATGAAGGTAACTGGCAGGAGAGAGAAATATACAAATAGCCCCAGGATTTAAGAGGATGGAAAACCCAGCTCTAATATCAAAATCCTCCTAGCAACAAATTCAGTAAGCTTGACAACTCACTGTCACCCCTGCCTATTCTTCTTCAGGTTACAACGCTAAATCTTCAGCACTAGACTGCTTTATTTTTTTAAATAAAGAACTTTTGAAGTGACTATGTAAGACTATAAAAAGCATTATAAGCAATCTGCCCCTGTTGACTGCATCCTTGCAGGCACATCCTACTTCTTGGCTCAATTTCAACCAAGACATTACTTTTCTGGGTTGTTGTAGGCACTGCCTTCTTTTCTTCATAGGAAGGCTCTTTCTATAATCTCTGAGGTTTGACTGATCTGTTCACTGTTTCTCACAGAAGTCTCTCTGTCGCCACGTGATCTACAAGCTCCCCTTCCTTGTTTTAACTCTTCTTCCTCTCCTTCATTCAGCTTCTCACTGCAGGCTCTGAAACAGTAGTCATTCTGGCTCTGTCACTGTCACCGTAAAGGAAAAAAACATGCAAACAAACCAGACACTGTCAATTAGAGGCACTCTCTGAGACCAGCATACCTCTGCCCATTTGTACATCTGATATCAGGATCCACACCAGCCTCTGAGGAGGCTTTTTCTAGAAAATACATAGTGTAATGCTCTCTTTCGCCACTCTGCTCGTCAAAAGTGCCTTCCTTGAAATTGAAGGCCATGGTGAAACCCTAACCCAATTTCTGGCAGTCCTTGGAGGGAATGGAAAAAGTTAACGTACAAGAAAGAATATAAAAACCAGTAACTGATGTGACGCCTGCCTACAGTCTCAATGCATCACTGAGAATAGACCGAACAACTGTGTTTGGCAAGCTCTTAAATGTTTTGTTCAATAGCTTCTTTTGTACAACGCACTGTTTTACCTGCTGCTTCAGACTCTCTGAAAAAACATAAAAAAGAAGGCAAAAATAAACTAAAAAATATCTTGAAGTATGGCCTAACATTGTTTCCCCACCCAGAACTAGCCCAGAGGTGTAAATTTTTAACTTCTTAACTTTCTTCCACATGCTTTGTCATTTTTCATTGACCAGTACTTTGAGGCTACATTTATATTTACGCAAAGTGTGTGCAGGGACACTGGAGCCTCATTATTCTTACCGGGCACCTCTTGAAAACAATTCCAGTTTGTGACCCATGTCCAAATTTCTTTCCATAGAAATGAAAAGTTAAAGGGTGTAGGTGAGTTCAGGTTTTTCTGAGTGACATATATAGATGAGATGGGGATGGTGTGTAAATCCAAGGCCTGGACTGGAATTTAAAAGGTCTCTAGATGTAATTGTTCCCCAAAACCCCCACCTAATCCATTAGGCTATATGTTTTAAAAACTGTTATTTTTACAAAATGAACACAATCTCTAATCACAATTAGAGATTTTTTCAAACATATTTGCATAAAGAGACTGAATCAAAATCACATGCATAATTACAATTTTTAGCAGTATCTTATTGTGAAAGAGGAAGGTAATGATAACACTGAATGTTGTCCCCTAGATCATGTGATAAGCAGTCATCTTAACCATAACTTGCAAATAAAATTCCCTAGATAATAACAGTATTCTGTTGTTATTATTTAACCATTAAAGGTCATTCGGTTAATGCTGCTAGTCCAGACTATGTACGTTTAGTGATATATAAAAAGGTATATTGCACAATGAGAACTTAATGGTAGTAAAGACTTGTCCTTCGCTTTTCACTTCCTGCAAATCAATTACATGTATAAACATAACACAACAAATGTGCACAACAAAATTAAGGGCTGAGCTTCAGGCTTGCTTGGAAATACACATTATTAATCCTTATAATCTTGTAAGAAGTTAGTTCCTTTACCTCCTTAATCAATTATTTTCTTTAGCCCCTTAATCAAGCTTATCTAGGTACATTGGTGATAAAAGGAAGACTAGGGAAAATGTGAGCTGTCTCTGGAACAAAACGCAAGACCTGGTTACGCAGGATATGGAGAAGGTTGAGGTACTCAATGACTTTTTTGCCTCAGTCTTCACCAGCAAGTGCTCAAACCTCACCACCCACATCGCAGAACGAAAAAGCAGGGACTGGGAGAATAAAGGACTGCCCACTGTAGGAGAAGATCAGGTTCGAGACCATATAAGAAACCTGAAGGTGCACAAGTCCATGGGACCCAATAAGATCCATCCGAGGGTCCTGGGGGATCTGGCAGATGAAGTTACTAAGTCACTACTCAACATATTTGAGAAGCTGTGGCAGTCCAGTGAAGTTCCCACTGACTGGAAAAGGGGAAACATTACCCCCATTTTTAAAAAGGGAGAAAAGGAACTACCTGGGGAACAGTCAGTCTCACCTCTGTGGCTGGGAAG
>NW_009208661.1:0-10813 GCF_000690835.1 Fulmarus glacialis
GCGCGCCCGCCGGGCTCCCCCCTGTCCCGGGGTCTGGTGGAGCCGAGTACCCGCTGTGGGGCTAGCTCCTTTCCCACCGGCCTCGCGGGGACGTGAAGCCTCGTCAGGCGGAGGAGTTCTGTGTGTTTCACCATAGGACATTCTCATGGGGGGCGGGTAGGATCGGGGACGTGGCGATGGAGAGCTTGGGAGAGGCTGTTCAGTGTATCTGCTCTCCAGAAGGGGCCTTATTAGCTCTTCCCTATGCACAGGGCCATGGACAATGTGAGCTTCTGAAGGACAGGACTTGCCCCATACCCCTTCCTTGGAGAGAGAGAACCACAGAGGCCAAGCAGAGGGATGGGCTGTAATTTCCTTACTAATTGATCTCATTTGTGTTTTGCTAGGGCAGCACTCTGCCATTCTGTAGAGGAGGTACAAGAGTTTCAAGAAGGAATAGCTGATCAGTTATCTTAATTCTTTCCCAGATAGTCTACTAGGAAAAAAAAAATTGCTTCTCTATCATTCTTATAACTCTTCCACATAGAAGCATGTGAACTGAGTGCTTGAGGGGCTAATCTCTCTCAGTAAGGGTGTTCTTGTTAGTCTTAACCTTTCTAGTCTGTCTCCTTCATTTGGAAAGATGGGCCTAAAAGGACTTGTTTAGAGCTTCAGTACCTGAGCGTAACATCCCATACAGGGACTGGTCATTTTTCAGCTTCTATTAAAGATAGAAAACCTTTTAAACCTTCTCACCTTGGATCTATCAACTCTGTTCCATCCAGGTGATTATGAAGAGAATGATGAGCACTGAAGTTCATATTAATGTGTCTCCCACTATGCTGTAGGTCACAGGACTGAGGGTGTTCTTGGCTTGAATACCTGATTATCTTGCATCTATTTATTCTAGGCCTTTTAAGGACCCTTCTCTCCCCTCCTCCCCTTCACTTCCCCCAATATGTAATGAAAGATACTGGAGAGAGATGTGTGGCTATGCCTTCTGTATGCATGCTTTCTCCTTTCCTCCCACCTATGTCTGTGAGGAGAAGATTGGGTCTTCATGTGTCTTGAATTTGTGCCTTCTGAGTCGCTCTATATCCAAATGAGAAGACCAGATGATGGTACTAGGATTAATTGTACTGTAGTTATTTCTTCTTTCCACCAAAACATGTCTGACTTAAAGGTTTAAGAAATTCTTGTTCTGTGAGTGCCTGAGAGGGATATGATGAATATTTTAGGGTAGCCCCAGAACAGCTGCCTCAGTTTCTTTCAGGTATTCCCTCTTCCATTTCATCTCTTGCCTGAAGACTGAGTAGTAACTAAGTGGCTTTGTTATTTTTGGTCAGCCCAGGGTGTCAAAAGGCTGAGGAAATCTTTGGGCTTTAAGTAACTTAGTCTCAGGTAGAGAAAACACCTTGTCATCTGGCTTGTGTATGAAGTCGTGGTGTTACTGGATTTCACGCAACAGAAGGGAGGCTTTCTGGAAAAAAAACTTTGTTAGGTTTAGCCTGGAATAGTGCTAAAAGTACAGTTTCAGTAATAGGGCATTTAGCAGCTGAATTATTTCACGGTATAAGCTTTATGAAAAAGAACGTCAAACTGACCAGACAACTGCTCTTCAGACTGGTGTGTGTATACGAGGGTGGTGTTCTGAACATGGTTGCTAGGGGACATACTAATTGAGACCTATAGGATGCTGCTGTAAAAGGGTGAACTTCCTTAGAAAGCTGTCTGGTAAGTTGCTGGATGAGAAGCCCATTTCTGTATTTCCTTCTCTACTCTAGGCTGTCAAAGGTCCCAGTTCCTGCTTCTTTCTCAGAGAATTCTTTTATCAGAGCAAATCAGACTTGGGTTTTTTATTAGTTTTACTACTAGTCACTTTTTTTTTTAGTGGTTAGAATAGATTAAGGGTAGGTAAGTTTTGTATGCTGCCCCTAATAAGTTTGTTGGGAGTCTCTGTTCCTGGCATCAGGAAATGAGACACGGTTTCATATTTTGAAAATTTTCTTTGTTCATACCGTTTATGGTTGTATGTTTAAAAATGAATGCTTTTTGCACAAGCTGTGACTCAAGTTCCACCTCTGAACTATTTGCACATATCTTCCTTTTACAACAAACAGTTTAACTATTAGATAAGTCGTATGAACTGACATCTCACTGTGAATGACAATTAATATATCAGTCTTCATAGGCGGCATGCTTCTTAAATATTTTTCTAATTAGTGTTTATTGTGATAATGACAGTTAAAACTTACTTTGTTAAAGATTGTGTCCTGGATGAGTTGATAAGCTGAGTTTTCTAATACTGTCCTAGAATGAAGTCTTAGTTTTGTAGCATTTTCTGTGACCATGACATACGTTCTTGCTAATGTGGTATTTGTATTGCTTGTACAGATCTCAAAATCTCTGACTGTCCTGTTTCTGAAATTCTTCCTTTATTAAGCTTGAGCCATCATGAACACATTTAAGTAGCTCAGCCTCGCATTAACTCATACAAGTGGGGGGAAATCCAACGTAGGTACCCGTGCACATGATTATTCCTGTCCTTATTTATCTTGCTCTTGCCTGCCTATGGAGTTCCAAAACTGAAGCTCTCCCAGTCCTAGGTTTGTATATTCCCTCCATATTTCCCTCAGTGACCGTTACCGTAATAATCAAAGAATGTAAAAAGGCATTCTTAGCCCATAATGATAAAAATGTAATCTACTCCAAAGACTGTTCTTTCTCTCCCATTACAAAGCTTAGTTGCTTGTTTGGTTTGAGCGAGAAAGAATTACAATTCTAATTTACAAGTGGACATGGCTTATGATAGGTAGCAAAAATCATCTTACGATCGTATACTTGCATTCAGGATGTGCTTTTTCTCCTGTTTTGGAGGCCCGGTCTTATAGCTGGGGTAAGGATTCTCTGTTTTGTAATCTAGGTGCTGCTTTTGTAATGATGGACTTGTTTTACAGTAGTCAGACAGGTTTAATAGTCTTGAAACCCTCAAAGCTTAGTTCATGAAATTTCTTTTACAGAAAACCTAGTTTCACTAGGACTTTGTCCTAGTTTTCACACACCTCTGAGCAGTGATAGCTCAAAACTGGTCTGTGGGTTTAACTTGTATGCTGTGATTTATGCAGCCCTTTCTTTTGCCTTTAGCTTTTGTTTGCTGTGTTCAGTGCTGTATGGTGATGCTAAAAACAAGTGCTTTAGGTTGTTTGAATGTAAATGGTGCTGGAAAACTTGTTGCCAGATTTCACTTTTTTTTACATTATTCTGTTGGGGGGGGGAAAAAAAAGTGGTGCTTCCATAGGTGTATGTGGTGGATAATTCATGTTAGGAAAGCCAGAAGATACATAGTTAATGCCAAGTAAGAGGTTTCACTAGGTCAAGTTCAGTGAAACCGCTGTAGCAGTGATATCTCAGTAGCATAAAAATGTTTGTACATGTGTGCATGTTGTGGAGTGTAGTTAAAACAGCTTTGATGTGAAACATGTTTAGGGTTGGGTTCTTGAATGAGTATGGCATAGTAACCCTATCTGCTTGTAGCTAATGGAGTAGCGCTCTTTAAAGGAGAATGTGGATGGATGGCTTGGAAGGAAGTTGCAATGCTGTAATTATCCATTCTTAACAGGAAATCTCTTTATAGTTATGCCAGAGTGCAACTTCCTTGACTTCTTATTGTGAAGAAAAATCTCTATTTTTAAGGAAGAAGGTAAACCAGCACCCTGCCCTATGTTGTGTAGATGTTTGTGAGAAGCTATGTAAGTGAAAGTAAACTTAATTGAGCTTGTTGGGAACTTACTTCCCAAGTCCCTAGTGTCAGCTGTTTTGGTTTTGTTCGGAGGCTACTACTAGTACAAATAAAAGTCCAGCTAAAGACTTGCTTTATGTCTCTGCCAGGGTCGGCTTCTGTTTCTAAATGAGATGGTATCTTGCAGAACTGAGGGGCAAGGATCATTTTTTTTTTTCCTGTATCTCACAAGAAATTTGTAGTAAAGCTGGGAAAAAACAGTGTTTTAACTGCTCACCTGCCTTTCCATACTGAAGTGTAACTGGGTTATTTCAGTGATGTGGTGAGTGAACTCCTGGTGTCTATAGGTACTACTGTGTTCTCCAGTAGAAATAGATTATCCACACTCCTTTTATAGTATTGTAGTACTTCACCAAATTCATATTTTCTTTCTGGTTTTGGCAGGATTACCTGAAGTTTCTCGTGGCTTTGCTTTACATTTTATAGTTGACTTAAATTTCTGGAGGCAGGCCATTGTTATTTTTGCTTAGAACTGTTCTGTGTAACTGTAATTATTTCAAATACAGATAATTGCATTATTACAAGTTTCTTTTGAAGTATTCATTTTTCTCTCTGAGTTCTTCCATGATTCCTTTATCACTTCTTCCTTAGCCAACTTTTCGTAACTTTTTACTAGAATTCCTTTGGAATATTTGTTTGTGCCTTTTAGTAGAGTATGAGAACTATCATACTCCTCTAGACTGCCAGAGGGCCAATTTTCTACCACAGCTGCTCATTTGCAGAAAGAATAGCCATTTAGTTCTGCAGCTGTTGTTTTATTTTACTTAGCCTGAAGCAGTATTCTACTTCGGATGAAGTAAGAGGCAGGAACTAAGGAGGAGAAGCTGTAGGACACCTGCAATCAGCTTACCGTGAATCTTCATACTGCCATTGTTTCCCATCAGCTGTGGTTATTCAGGTGTCATGTAACTTTGGGCTGTAGCTCTAGTTGTGATTTTTTTTTTTTTTTTTTTAATGGTGCGGTGTTCTCTTATATCTTCTAAAAGTGATGCTTGGAAGAGGCATTCTTTTCCAGGTCAGCCTATGACCTAATGATCTATTTCAGTCTTTAATTCCTAATCTTAAGATCAGTTTTTGATCTGTAGATGTGAAAGTTTTAAGTTGTTCCTAGTGACTTGGCTCACAAAGTAACACTAGTTTGCATAATAATACAAAAGAGATGACTTACCCAACATGGAATTTAAAGCTTCTCTTTTTTGCACTGTGTATGTTGCCTTATGATCAGTACACTACATTAGCAAGTGATGCTGGTAGAATGCTGGGAGAGTTCACTTGTAAAATGTTACTGACGACTTGTTCTCCCTGGAAAATGCAACACGTTTTCTGAAGCAGAGACACCTTTTGTATTTGAAAGCTTAATTTTTTTTAAGAGCTTTCTTAAATTTAAGTTTCTCAATATCTTTAAGATCTTTTCACTCATTAATTCTCAAACATCAATTCTTTAAAAATAGCCCACTGGTCTGCTACTGGTCGGATATGCGCATTGTTATATTTTCTGTAAACTGTGCAGAAGCTGTTCCTCAAGCAGTTAGAAAAAATTGGGTAAGTATTGTAAATGACTTGTTTATAAAATCTTGAAGTCCTGTAGTGGGACAGTTACTAAACATTTCCAAATTGTTCATAATACAAGTTTAAAGCAATAATCTCAAGTATGTGTTCTTACTTCTCAGTATCTTAGCAAACTCTTCTGCTGCAGCAATGAAAACTTTGCTTTGTGTCAAGTAACTGATTTTTTTTTTGTTCCACAGTATGTGAGTTTAACCGTTTAGATTTCCTGCAGGTTGAAGTCTTAACGCTAGAAGTAGTTGTAATTTGGAGCTGAATGTTATCTTGCAAAGGCTTAGGTAGGAGAGAGATTTTATTACTGATTACGTCTGCACCGGATTAGAAGTAAACAAGAAATAACTGGCCAAAAAGCTGCAGCCAAGTGGAAAGGAAAGAAACTGATGTTGATATAAAATTGTTGGGTTTGCTATTTTTCTTGCTCTTCTAGCAGTTTTTTCCATTGTGAAATGTGGTCGTGAGCAGGCAGGGTATGAACTTTTATTAACTATGTATCCTTCTAAACTCGAAGGAAGTAGAAATACTGTTGCGCTTTGTATTTCACCCCTAGCTTTATCATTTATCTATCATTAGAGCTTTATCAATTAGCTGGTAGTTTCTAAACCTCAAAATATTGTTAGTAAATTCAGTGCTAACTTGTGGTACTCTCAACTCCTGGCAAATCCAAGTTATGAGTAATATGTGACAAATCGGGTATTGAGACTTGAGAAATTAGGGAACTAAGCTGTATTTAACTGTGTGAAAATAACTTAATGAAGTTAAGCGTTTCATAAAGACTTAACAAATACACTGGATTTTCTGATTGTGACTAAACATCTCCTGTGATATTTTCCTAAAGGAGCTTTATTAAAGTAATGCTTATCTGGTTCATTTGCAATATTAAACATGAGTAAATTAGGCTTTTATAAGTTTTACCTCAAAACAGAGGGTGTAAAATAACAAGATCTACACCAAAAGTTAACTTGGGAGTGTCAATTCCAAGCATGAAGCGTAAGAAAATTTCCTGGAGTGAACAGTGGTGGCATAAAGGGAAATCCTGTGGTTTTATTTTAATTCATGTCATGACATATACAGTCTATAAAATAAAAAATAGAAGAGGTGGGTTTTGTACTCATTTTGAGCTCTCCTATATAATTTCCTTTAGACCTATGTTAATTTACTGAGGAAGAGCTCTCCACATCGACCCCTCCTTCTTCCCTTTCTCCTGAAAAGACACGTTGGAAATCTTCAGTTAATGTTCTTTATTGCTTCCTCCCAAGCAAGCAGTCCTTCAGTCACAACATCTATACGCTCTAGCAGCGGTGCCATTCTAGCAGCAGTGATTCTTTTGCTTATGTAGGAAGTGATAAGTTTGCACGGGTTGAAACTGCTATGGTATTTCACATATTTACTCTAAATATGGTACTTGCAGTAGTATGTAGCTCAGCTATTCCAGTTGTCAACCGTGTGCTGTGACATCAACAAAATATCTCTATTGCTTGTAACCTTTGATGATTTTTAACAGTTAATTTAATGCAATTTAAAGCACAAATTATGAATCCTTAATAACATTGTTTCCTAGTCAAATATTCAGTATTAAAAGAAGTTTTTCCACGTTAATAGCTTGTAAAAACTGATTTTTTTTTTTTTTTTAATCCTGTCGAAAAAGGTAATAATGCAATTCATATCATTCCTCAATAAGTTTTGTTCAAAAAAAACCCCAACAAAGCAAAAACAACCCACTGGTATTCAGCTGCATAAGTTTCTAAAGTTACAACAGTAAACTGGATTTCAAGACTCGGAATGGATAACATACAAAGTTTAAACTAAACTCAGGTCATAAACAGAAGTAAAGGTTTTAAATATTTTAATTTTTTTTTTTTTACATTTTTCTATGCCTTTAATCTGACAGTAAGTCTACTCAGAGCAGCTCTGCTTGTCTGTGATTTGTTGCTCTGTCTGCCAAATCAGAAGGTTGTGTGTCTTAGCTATCAAACGGTAGAAGTAGGTGTCTTCATGTTCTTTGGCGTTCTTATGGGCTGCTTGAAACTTGCTTTGCTGTTGGCGATGTTTATATTCTTCTGGGGTGGATAATGAGCTGTAACGGGATATGGCAATGTTTCTGTACCTGTCTTTTGCTTTTCAGGTGTGTGCTTTTTGTTTTGGATTTAGTTTTGTTATGTAGTGTTGTGTCCTCTTCCTGCCCTTTCTCCCCATGTGTTCAGAAATCACATCAGCATTTTACCTACACTTGTTTGCAGTCGCACTTGGCTTATTTGGCTGGTATCTCTGCTCTTGCTGACAAATGGGTCGATATTTAATTGGAAATTGGGTCACACTTGAATTTGATTTATCCCCTTCCCCTCCCTTCCTGCCCAGTATTGCCGTAATAGTTGCAGCCATCATTGCAACCTATTTCAAACATGAATTTTCTGATCCACAACTTTGCGTATTCTTGACCCGACCTTATTTTTTTATGTGAAATGTTAAAAGTTGTTTGAACTGTTGTGATGGTTAAGCCCCCATACTGAGAATGGTGGTGTAATTTGATCGGATTTAGTTGTCTGTCTCTTTTTCTATTTGTTAGAAACCATTGGTGTTTGTAATTCAGCAAATATACTGTTATGAAGAGATTAAAAATAACTTTCATTTGAAAATCAGCCTGTTAGGAATATTTACTTGACTATGTATAGCAGCTACATACAGCTGTAGTTCACAAAGCAATTCTTCATTTCTGTATTGATGTAAAGCTAGCTTCATTGAGGCTAGCTTACTCATGAAATGCCTTCATCCTTTTCTTCTGTCTTACAAGGGGTACTTAAGTTTAATATTTACATAAGTGATTATGTCAGTTTGTAAGTTCTAGTGGTGAAATTCAGGTGTTTTACTTGCAATTACTTCTTACTTGCCATGAGCTACAGCTAGTACTGTCCAAATCATAGTTGCAGTTAAACAGGAAAAAATGCCTTTCTGAACAATATCCTTGTGTTCTTTTTTCCTCTTGACAAGCCAGGTTTGTTTACCATTTAGAAATATACTGGAATCCTTAGATTTTAATTTTGAATTAATTCTCAGGGTGACAGCCTATGTCACTTTGCTTTCATTGATATAGACATGCTCTAATTAGCTGGTTTTTATTAAAAGTACTGAATTTGGTTTTATTATCCTTTTAATAAAATCTTCTGTAATATATTAATAACCTGTCTTAAATTCAATAGGAGTTCTTTCTCCCTGGAGTGCTTGCATTTCAGTCATGAGTGTCATAGTACAGCATTGCAGAATAAAATTTAGTGTATCAAACATATATGTGAAGAGGACTTAATCGTAGGAATAAAGGAAAAGTCAATGGAAACCAAATATGAACACTTTTGCATTCCTGGGATGTAGTTATTTATAATAACTATATAAAATGCATAGTAAGTTGCTGCATTTGATTAGCTGTCTGATGGAAAAGCTCAGGATGCGCAACTCCTAGCTGTAAACTGAAACACAGAGACTAGCATGCTGTGTTGTGCTTTGGGGGAAAATGGTGGTCTGAATACAGACTTTCATTTTTAAGTTCCTGATAGTTAATAGGGAGCTAGCTCAAACGTTCTTCCAGATCTGCTCAGTTGGAATGCTCTGCCAGAACAGTGGCATGATTAAGCCTATCAAATGTAATTAAAGCTAAAACATAAATTAAGTAAATTTCCTAGCAGATTACTTTGTATTAAAAATATGGCATATGTGAAGTTTGTTAAAATGCTGAATTTGGCGTGTAAGTGGATGAAAATCCAAAGAGGCTTTTGTGTTAGTTCTCAAATACCAGGAAACAGCACAGTTAGTTCAACCTCTGATGTTTGGAATTGCATTGTTATGAATTTGAAGCTCTTACATTTCCAGGGGCTGATTTTCTGTTTTGTTGTTTTTTGCTTTTTGTTTACACAGTTATTTTATGAGGAGACTTTCTTCAGATTTAATTATCTGTAAATGAAATACAGTCCATTAGAGGAGATGGTTTTGTCTTTATTTTAAACTGTTAATGAGGAGCCTTTGTAGACAGGAATGTGGTCAGCCTCTTGGTATTTAGTAGGGCTGACACAAGATGTTATAACACCTAGTTTTACTATAGTTCCATATTCTTTTTAGCTCTCTGAGGTTTTAACCAGTGAACAAATCTTACTTTGAAGCAAATGGAATAACTATATTTTGCATTGTTAGAGCTGTTCTTTATGAAACAATTTCATTTTAAAGATAGAATCTGGCTGAAGTCATCTTTCCTTTTGCTGAGGACCAAAAGGCAGATGATATTTACTTCTGCTCTTGGCTTTAGTTTATCTTAGAGGCTGTTTGTGATAGGGACGTGTCATTGTGCATGGTAAATAGAGAAATTCCCATCTGAAAGCTGTGGGATACGGAGGAGTTCTTTCTGTGTACAATTTCCCTTACTGGTCCAGTTTCAAACTTAAGGGTTTGAAGCTCTATATTTGCTCTAAAACTTTGTGAAACTTGATAACTACATGGTCACTGATAAAGTGCTCACAAATGATCTCTAAAACTGGGGAATGAGCAGAAGAGCTGATCTGGATTTATGAAACTCAGACATAACAGCATTGTTGTAAGAGGGTGGGTTCCCCTTTGTAAGGCGCTTTGCTTTATTTACTGAAAATCAGTAAAGCTTAATGTATGGTGCTGGAAAAATACAACTTCATTTTCACTCTCCATGTTCAATGAAAACCATTCAATCACAATATATTTTAAAACTTACTCTGAGCAGCTTTGACATGGGCTGTAAAGGATGGGTTTGATCCTTTAGCTCTTGTGCCCTTGTAAAAAGGTGCTATTCAAATGTGCATTGAAGATGTATTTGGGATGAGCCAGGATGAGTTTTGTTTGCTCAGGGAGCTCCAAATATCTCATGGGAGATGTTAGTCTAAATTGAAGAAGGAAGTAAAAGCTAAATTAGGCAGGCATTTCCAACATTTCTATTAATAGCGTGGAGGGTTTTAGCTGTTCCTTTACTTGACTGCCTCCCTTCATGGGAGAGCTGCACACTTACAGTACATGGGTCAGTTGAAACAACAGTTTTGTGAAAATACCTGTGTTTTGATGGGGGAGAGAGGTGACTTTTTTAAAATTCTTTTTTTCTTTGTGCTCCAGGGCTCTGTGTTATCCAGTTTGCTAACAGTTCATGTCAAAATCTGATCTTGTATTGGCCAAAAGAAGAGGTATGAAAGTGGCTGTCAGTGACAAATCTCCTTTAATGAGTTCACCTACTTTAAGTGCAAAATGTGAAATAGATAGTATGGAATTGATAGAGGTTGCATTAAAATGGCTGCAAGAAGTACTCTAGATCCAGGTATTTGAATTTTAGCTGCTTTAAAAAAATCGGTGATTTTGAAAGTAGTGACACTTTTTTGACCAAAATTACTAGAATTTTGCATGTCACCAAATATGTTAGCATGGAAGGAGCAGCTTCATGTTTTTTGTTATGCTTCTTTCTCCTATTCCTGC
>NW_009208661.1:10957-31636 GCF_000690835.1 Fulmarus glacialis
AAGGAATAGAAGGAATGCAAAACCATTTCACAATTTCATGTCTAGAATTCATTTCAGACTTTACACTATCATGTCAGTCCCCATGCTTTTTTACGAAACTGACTATTTCTCTTTCAGTTTTTCAGCATAGAGAAAGAAAAATCTTGGACACATTCTGCAAAACTGTGTATTCACACTGTTTTGTATAACATCAGAGAGTTCAAAACTTAGCCTGTTTGATCTCTGAGATACTAGCCCAAGTACCCAACTGTGTAAACCCATGCTGTCTTGTGTGGTTTTCTGCCAGTCACTTTATGGGAGAAGGTTGGTGTTTGAATTTCATTGAATGATAAATATTTGAAATTTGAGGATTTGCTGCTTTGCACATTCAAATAATTTGTCAGGATTTTTTTTTTCTTTAAGAAAACGCGTTGTATGATAGAATAGGCAGATTATTTAAATTGCTTTCCTCCTTGGTCTGCTAACTGAGATTCGGTAAGGGAAGCTTTGCAGCAAGCTTTGGTCAAGTGTTTTTATTGTCCCTGCATTGTCAGTGGAGAGAGAACTCCCATGGTAAAATCTTGAGTGTTACTAGTTTGGGGTTGACCAGCTGCTTTTATATAAACTACAGAGAAAAAAAAAATGTATTCCTCAGCAAAACTCCCTCATGAAATCTGTGTTTTGATTTGTTGCTTATTAGCAGCGTGTTTCTCTTGACTTTGCCTTATTTTCCCTACTTTTCCCCTTTTTCCACTTTTGTTAGGCTCCGTCTTATGTAATGTTTTATAAGCTCTTAAATCAGAGCTACAGTTTTCATTAAGACCTGTTAAGCTCTGTTTAGTCAGCTAAAACAGCAAGCAATCATCTGACAGGGCACTGCTGTAGGTATTTCCTGAGAGATCAACAGAAAAGTAAGATATACAGATTTTCCACACAGAATAGGAAACATTGCCTAGCTGGATTGTAGCATGATGTGTGTAAAGTTTATTCATAGCGAGAATCTGGGCTGAAGCCTACTATCGGAGGAATTTTGCTCCAATAGGTAAGCATTGTGTTATTTGTACGGAAAAGCATATAGCACTGTCTTGTAATAAATAATACTAATTAAAAAAAAATCTAAATAATTTTGACTTTCTTCTGTTTCTTATATGCCAGAAAATGCACCACTTTTAGTAAGTTTATATACTGGGCTTTTGATACTTCCTATATTAAAATGAACCCAAAATACTTAGTCATTTTTGCATATTTATAATGTTGGAAGAGCATGATTTAATAATCATACCATTGTAGGATATGGCTTAAACTTCTTTGGTGTTAGGTGTGAAAGTTTCCCAGATTTTTCCCTTTATCAGGTCAAACTCTAAATTTTGCTACTCTATGTAAGTATATGAAAAGCAGTCAAATGTGTGGTGTTGGTTTTTTTAACCAATATATTGCAGGGGCAAAAGGACTTATAATAGATGCTGTTGCACCATTAGGATCTCCTGACAGTCCAGCTTATTTTGTACAACAAACGAGCATGAACTCTTGACAAAAGAAAGCGTATTTCCACAAAATGATATGTCTGGGTTTTTTTTGCCAGTAATTAACTAGACAGCCCTTTATTGTAGGTGAAACTGTAGAGGATGGTATCTGCCAAGAAATATGTCCTACCATACATTTAAATATTTTTACAATGCACAGCTTTAATTACATTGAATTTACTGTGCTATATAATTTCCAGTTTGCTGAAGACACCAGTACACTTAGTGTGCTGCAGACATTACGCAGTCTGGGAGGTTGCATAGTAGAAGATGTGTTTTGGCATGAGTGCTTTCCAGAAACTGGAAAGAGAAGGTCATAGTCTGACCAAAAAACTTTGCTGTACGGATATACACATCTTCATGTGCAGTTTCAGCACTGATGGAGGCAGGCAAATACAGAGGCAGAACTCCTTTAACTGAAATACATGTTTCTTGACAGGTCCCAAAGGCATTCAAGAAAAATGTGCTATTCTTGCTCTGAATTAGATTCTGTTTAGAAGGAAATCTAATTTCCAGAGTCTTATTTGAAAATGGGAGAGAATAACAGATACTCCAAACAACTTTGCTAGAGTAAGGCTTTTGAACTAGTGAAATGAGACAAGTATTGAAGTAAGAAAACCTCAGATCAGATGGCTTTGGTTATATCTTATCTTTGGTTTTGTCTATTAAACTGTCTAATTAAAGATACAGCACTGCTGTTCAAAGGGAAAAATGTGAATTACACGTGTGTGATTAGTTCTAAAATAACAAAGATCTGGAGAATTTTTTGGCTTGAAAATCTGTTCAACGAGATGTGGTGGCAGGAGGTCAGATTGGCGTTAATGCTCGATGGTGGTTTCAGTTTCACTATGCTGTAGAGTGATGGTACATCACTACTACAAAATTACTTTCTGATGCATCTTTTAGAATAAAATGATGTGGAAGTTGAGCATTTAAGAAACACCTAAATTACACTTGTGTCAATACTTTTTATGTTTAGAAGATGCGTATATTTAGACTTAGAAACTGCTAGAGGTGTTTACTGACAAAATGTGCTGTGCATGAAGTCAGGCATGTTTTCTCTGTTTTTCTGTAATGCAGGATTGAGGAAGTCACAGATGTTGGAAGGCTTCATAGGTACTTTGGCTGCCTTGGGGTATACTTTTTAACAGGTTTGATCTGAATCCCATATGGACCAGCTGAGCTCTGGGACTGGAAGCTTTGAAGACAGGCTATTTAACTTTATCACAAATGGTGGCATCGACAGCTATGGCACTTAATCCCACAAATTGAGATCAGGAGTTCTTTGCAGGATTAAGGAGGGTTAGATACTGGAGTGAACCCTAGTTATGTTAAAGGCCCACCTTCTTGACAAAAGAAAAGTCGTCTTGTTGCAAAACAACTGTAGAGTTGTGCTCATTGAGGATTTTTTGTTCTGCAGTGTCTGCTGTTGACAAAATGGTTTCTCTGTTCCAGTAGGCTGGGCTACAGTAATGTTACTGTACCACTGCTAGCAAGCTGCCAGGTAAAGGCATATTGTTAGTACTTTGTGTGAGTCTAGGAGGTATTTGAGAGCGATCTGCAAGGATTGGTTGCTTACTATTGGCAGTACAACAGCGGCTTGTCCACGTTATTTCATAAGTCTTGTTTTTAACATGCGTCCATTAGCACAACTTTTTTGTTGTATGGAGGTGTAATAGCTATGCAGTATTTACAGAATAAGTTCCTTTGGAGCAGAAGGAAAGGGCTATAAGTGCATACTACAACCAAAAATTTATAGTATGCAAAGGTAGATGGCTTGGGCACTATTCTTGTTGGAGAGAAGGATAGAGAACAGCATGATAACGTATTCAATGTGTACGTGGTGATGAAGAGACCTGAGGGGTTAATATCTTTGGCATCACGTACTGATGACTCTCAGCTATCTATAAACCATGTTATGTGCCTTCTCTATGCACTGTAAGGTAAAATCATAGGATAAACTTGCATGTATACAGACTGTTTGCTTGAAATAGCTTTATGTTTGCAGTAGGAGATAAAAGTAGTGTTAAAGCTATACAATTTTCAAAGCAATTAATCTTCATCGAAATAGAAATGTTCCACCTAATGCAATTCATTGTGCTTCCATCCATCCACTGTGTATGACTATCCACACAATAAATATTATATTGGATTCTTAAATATTTATTATAATATTTTGTATAGTAATTTAACATTATACTCTAATATATTAAACTCAAATATTTATTTCAATATTGAATCAGATGGCTGTCATTCAAAATCAAAGCCTGCCTGGCCACCTGTCCTAATGTATTCTCAAACAGCACTTCTCATACAGAACCCTTAAGGTATGTTCCTGCTTTCTAGCTCGTCAGAACCTAAAGGAGTGGATGCATCCTCAAGTGTTTGCAGTTATGTGCTCTGAAAATACTGACTTAATGTTGAACAAATAACTGTTTGTAATTTAATTAATGAATGCATGAAACTAGCATATGATCAGTGAAAAAGGACATTTGTTTCTCCCTGGTTTAAATAGGCCAATGGGTTAAATACTCAGATTGAATGTACTGCTTGTGCAGGAATTGTCATGTTAGTTGGCCGATACAGGCATTTTTCATCTTGTAATCAAGAATCACCTTTAGAATATGATTCATAGGCTCATTATTAAGCATGTTTGTAATGACAGGATCAAGGCTCTAAGTTTACAGAAACTTTTCAGTGGGAATAATGTGCTAGCGTGTGTGGGGGAGCTAATACTTATTTTGGATGAGATTTCATGATAAAATGCTTTTAAAAGGGACTGTAGGAATTAAATGTGGAGCAAAAGTGTTCAGCAGTTTTAGCATGTCTTGCATATTTCTCAGCCTTAGGGTGCTGAAGCAGTAGTTGATTTGTTGTCTTGTTTAGAGGAAGAACTTAAGATCTTTTTTTAAGGGTAATGCAATATTGATAAAACTTGGAACTTTGCAAGGATAATGCTTTAGCAGAAGAAAAATACTTGGATATGTGAAAAGCTATCGTAAGAAGTCTTACTTAAATTAGAGGGGGAGAAAAATCTTACCTGTACAAGTAATCTTATACATCCATCTCTTCTTTATATGAAATACAGGCAATTAGAAGTTCACAAACTTTTTGAAAATTACAAACAATGTATACATGGTATGCAGGAAGGAAAGTTTGACAGCAGTGTTTGGAAGAAATTTTTTTATGTTTGTGACCTGGATCATTCATGCTGATAGGTCCTCCCCTAGTTTAAATTTGTTAAACTTTATATACATGTGTCAGTTAAATAATAGTGTTGCACTTGGGAGATTGTAATGTTTGAGAGGTCTTTCAAACTGCTACCATGGTGTGTAGAAGGGGAGCAATGTTATCACTTCGAAGTACGAAAGGATTCAAAGTCAGGCTTTCACATCCTCAGCCAAGACAGTTCTAGTGAGCCATGGATTACCTGGTGTAGGCTGAGCTGACAGAAACCTCCGCTGGTATGAACATTAGTTGGGAATCACTGTTCACATTTTGTGCCCAGTATAGCTGTGAACTCCTTTTCTTTGGACTTCTTAGCTTGTATTCATTGAGCATGACTCCACCATATATAAACAACTTCACTGTATATGTGTGCTTAAAAACTGTCTCTGTGTGTTGCATTTGTAATAAAAATGTGTATTTTTGTACTGAAGAGAGCTTATAACTCGCTTTTTAAAATGGCATACTAAGAAAGCTGTGATGAAAAAAACCAATACCAGCAAAAATCCCTAGTGGAGATGTAGCTTATTGTGTCAAAACAGTTCTTTTGCAGAAAAATGTGGAATCACTGATGGTTATTCATCTAAAGAAATTTTTGCCAGTATGCCACATCCACTCCAGAGATCCATAACCTTTAATTTCATAACTGCATCCGAAAATAAGTAACTTAAAAGCATGCCTGTGTAAAAGGGGAGAAAATGATACTGAGATGGCTCAAACATCAACAGGCCTTTTTTCTTTAAGCTTCACAAGAGAGCTAATTGTGACCAGATATTTAATACAGTTATTCTTTACAAGAGGAAAGGAATCCTCCCCGCGCCCCTTCCCCCGCCCCCCCCCGAAAACTATGTTAAGGAGTATTTATTTATGTTAGTTGAATTCAAATGGGCAGGACCTGGTAAACATTTTCTGAAATGAAACTTCTGATTCTAACTTAAATAATCTCTTAAATTTTTGCAGCTGCCTCTAAGAAATGTGAATACTGAAGAATAGCAGACAAAAAGGAATTGTAGGAAGAGGAGAGGACCTGGAAAATTAATCTTTAGAACCATAACTAATATCTTTTAGATACTTTTGTATTGATTAATATTTTAAGATTTTAACAAAGATGGTTCTCTCCTGTTACAACAACTGATCTTGATGGGTGCGGGTAACAAGCATGGTTTTGGTGTGTTTTCTCTGCATGACTCAAACTGTAGTGCATGGGAGAACTGCTTCAATACAGGCTGCTTACATCACTTTGCCATCAAATCAGAGGATATTTAAAGTGGATATGTCTGTATCTCGTTCTAGTGAAGCTTTTTATTAATGACTGGTATGTTGGAATACACCATATGTTAACAGAGAATAGCATTGTGCTGGGAATGTTTGCAGCTGCTCTTCAGACCAAGATTAGAAGACAAAGTTACGCTGATAAATTGGAGTAGTACGCCATGAATGCTTGCAAGTGCAAAGTTCTAAATGGATAAGGAAGGTGTCAAAATTGAGTATAAAAGGATTATCTGAAAGTGCGGGAGCACTACAAGAGGCTTTGGCTCATTTCATTTTCATTATAAACCACCAATGTGAGGCTACAGAAAAGATGGGGCGTCCTTCCGTATATGTCTATAGCAGAACGTATTACGAGACAAAGATGTTTCCATTATATTTGGTGCTGGGGAGCTTCAGTATCCAGCTTGGGACACTATATTTTAAAGGGAAAAAAAAAAAGTGAAACTGTAGAGAATCCAGAGATCAGCTGAATTAAGAAAACTGCAAAGTTAGGAAACAGTGAAAGAAAAATATTTATTTTATTAAGAAAGTAGATACCAGAATAGTGTTTTTCCATTGTGTTAATGGCTTTTATGCAGAGGGCAGATATTCTGTCTCCACTGAGAAGGACAAGAGGAAGTTCCTTTTTTAATCTGCACCAGAACATCGGGCTTTTGGATTATAAGATAGGTCTAAGGAAACTTGGAATTATGGAGATGTGGAGTAACCACTGAAGGCCAAGGCAGACATTTTTGGAGAACAGTGGATGACTGTAATTGGGCGATTGAGTAATATAATCACTCGTTGTTGCTGAAAGTGGGAGGACTTGTCCACTTCCCTTTTTCCTCTTATTCTTCTTACTCTTTGGATGTCATCATGTCCTCTTCCTTAGTGGCTTTTGCCAGTTTTGGTCTTCTGTGAGCCATTTTTTTTATCTTGTAGGACAATGGAAGAGCTATACGGGGTTGTGTCCCTCTGTGTGTCGTGTCCCTCTGTGTGTCGTCCCCCATCATCCCACCATAAGAAGTAAAGTCAAAGAGTTGCCATAAGAGTAAATGTAGACAGTTAGAGATACCTGAGGCAATAATGCTGAGTTTACAGGGTTACTGATAGAGATTTAAGGTAGTTTCTAAGAATTGCGATTAGAAGTTGCAGTTTTAGGTAGGAGAGAGAACATGATAGTTGTCTTTCAATTGGAAGAAAAAGGCAAGATACAACTCGATGAAATGAAAATATAAATTGTTGGCTGTAGAACAAGCTATCCTACATTATATTAAACCTGCCTTCTGCCTTTTTTATCCTGCTTATCTAATATAAATAAGATTAAATCACATTCCTTTTTAAACATAGAAAGCCCTGAACAGAGTGGGTCTTCTCAGATTTCTTTAACTCTTCCATAAATTATTTCCTGAGTCAGTGTATCTAGCCCTTAGAATAACATTACATGAGGAAGAAGAATTTTCAACTGGAATTTTTATTATTAATTATAAGAAATGTGTGGTCCAGATTTCCTCGTCCCCCTCTCGAGGCGACTTGGGTGAAGCCACCGGGAAGTCTGCAGTAGAAAACTCCTAATAAAGCAGTTTGGTACAAATGTGTTTGTTCAGAAGAGAAACAAAACTAAATTTAGAACAAATATTGTTTATGGCATATTTTGTTTTAAACTGCAAATGCAGGTATTTTCTGGTAATTGTGAAAACATTTAAATATTACTCAGTTTTTAAATACATGCTGGTTATATAATATTCTTCCGTCAGATTAAATGTAATTTACTGGCTCAGACTGAAATTTAACATCACTCTCTTTTTCTGGTTTGATCACTTAAGTATGCCATTTGGGGTTTCTTTGTTTTGGCACAGGCTTCATTTGCAGTTACCAAATGTATCTCTTTGAGGAAGAAATAAATTTTTAAAAATCGTCAATTTTGCATGCTTGAATTCATGTTCAAAACTACTTTGATTATTGTTTTTAGACAGATTGTTTCATTCTCTAATCCTGTTTTCCATATTTAAATATGAACATTACCTATGGAAGAGGTGGGAAATTATTTAGAAATTCACCATATGCGTACAGTAAGTTATCTGGATTTAAAATGTCCGTTAGAATGTGTAGAATCAGATTTGAATGTGTCAGGGTTCACAGTCATCAGAACTGTTAATCTGTAGAAGTAGGTTTTAATAATAGATTTTATAGCCAACCTCTGTATTTTGTTCTTATTTTAGTATTTCTAATTTCTTGTGGTTTTTTATAAGTGTCCAAAATCCTTTCATGGCACAGCTAAATCCTCTAGTGTTTAAATATTGAAGACTGGTACCTGTTAAATGTTCTATAAATGTTTTCGAGGGGTTTTGCTAGAGTTCATAAACTTTTCAAATAAAACCAGTATGTATTTGTGAAGTAATTTCAAGTTTTAGGGTTTTTTTTGAAAAATTTTTTTTTGAAACTGGATACAATTAGAATAAGAAATATCTTAAGTGCTTGTTACCTTCATAATCAGCTTGTCAAGGTGAATGGAAAAAATAACCACTGTAATCCAAAATACTTGTTGTCATCAGCAGCCAGTTGAAAAACTCTTCCCCTTGATACTTTATATTGTACATTTGAAAACAAGGGGCTACCTTGACTTGCCTTCTAAGCAAGGTAGGAAGATGATCTGTTATGGAAATGTGAAGAAAACAATGCAACTAGAAAAAATATCTAATATAGAAAGATTAGGTAATTCTAATCTTTCAAGTTAAACTTCACAGAAACCACCCAGGATAAAAAGAAATTTTTAGTTCAGCAAATGACAGAATAAAAACTGACCATGGAAGACTTTGTAGCTGCTGCGATGTGTGCCTAAATTCAGTTTCTGCTTCATTTGAGATTTGCTGTCAAATGTTCCATTAACTTAACTGGAGTGTCTGTTTGTTTGTTTGTTTTTTCCTCAATAACACCTATTTTCCCTATTGCATAACATTTTTCCATGTCCTCCTGGAAAGGAAAGATGTGGCAGGCATGTGTGCATTGACAGAACCTGTGACAGGACTATTTAAAATCAACATGGGTACGTAGATCATGCTAGCTGTTTTGGGGGGTGGGAGGAAGTTAATTCCGAACCCATAAAATTTCTTTAGAAATAGTAAATTAAATTAAGCTTTACACCACCACTAGTGCTTGCTATTCCTAACAAAATCAAAGGAGGGAATTTTTTGTCTAGTGGCAAACTTCTTATTGGCATATACCCCATCATTTCAGATCATTAACCAATTTGGCACCAATTTGCTGACTTCTGATCTTTGAAATTTTTCACCAGATTCTTAAAGACAGTTGACAGCGTTAGCTGCTGCTACACTGTGTGTCATTATGTGGGAAACAGTCATGTTTCTGCTGACTTTCTCATCCACCCCTTGGTGATACCTTACCGGTAGAACTGTGTAACAGATGTTTATATTCAGCATTTGCATTTCAGTTAAGATTGCTTACCAAATGAGGAAACACTTCACATTTGCTCTGTTCCAGTGATCAAATATTTGGCTAGAGCGAGAAGTATTAACATAAGAAAATGAGACCCTAACATAGTGGAAAGTGGTATAATATGGGAGTTATACGGATTGAAATCTAGATAGCTAGAGAAGGGAACTGAGTCTTAGCAGAGCAGATACCTATATGGGTTTGTTTTGGTTTTGTTTTTTGTTTCAGCTGTTGGGTTAAGTGGAGACACCAAAATTTTCCCCACTGTACATGATTTTCAAAAGTGTAATAAAATGAAAGTGTTTCAGCTTTTAATGTTCTGTCTTGTGGAGAAACTGCTCCCCTAGAGGGAAAAAACTAATGCTGTATCAATAGCTTTTTAAGTCTGAAGAGCTTCACTAAAATCCTTTTGTATTGCCGAAGGTGAAAGGGGAAAAGATTGATCATAAGCAAATGCACACTCTTGAGTAGAATTATTTTGAGTATAGACACTGTCCCACATTCCACCATTAATGATTAGCCACAAGTGTTCCCTTGTGCAAGTGGAATGTCAGTCACTAGCATGTTATCTCTTCAGATTGAAAGCTAATCCATATGCTGAATGGATTGTGTTCTATTGAATTCCTCTATGTGAACATAATTTAATAAGAATAATTACTCAACTCATTCAAGAAATGTTTTATATTTCCTTTTATATTTAAAAAAGAAATGGCTTTGCTATGTGTTTTGGCTTCAGTTATAAATTTACTAATTAGGTAAACTTGATCTGATGCATACTTGGCTTACACTTTGGATGCATCAATATGTATTTAAATTCTAGTAATAATTTTTGGCTTTCATCCTGTTAAGAAAAGATGAAGTGTTAAGGCAAATGAGAGCTTCCTGACAACTTCATAGAGTTTGTTGGGTAACTTCACTTCTCCTCCTGGCGTGCTGAACTTCTGGTAGTTTGTGTTTTAGAGTATATAGATTCTGACTATTCTGGAAGAGTAGGGTATTAAGAATTTTTCATGAAAGTTTCAATTTGTGTGTGATTATGTATGTATCCCTTTCATCATAGTGTTTGTCTTGTCTGGGCATTGAGTTTATCTGAAATAAAGCAGCATATGCTATCTGAAAAGTGTGTAGTCTGTTTGGAATGACCTTTAAGCTTTGACAGCACCTTGTGGTAGGGCAGAGATACATAACATGCATATCTGCCCAAAGAAATGATAAAAAGAAATTAGCTATTTGTTTAATTTAATAGGGTGGTACTTTAATAATCTTAAAAAAAAAAAATCAAAGAACTATCCATATACAGGCCTTGTTACAGGCCTTGTTTACAAGCTGTGTAAATGTGTGTTTGTGGAAGATCACAGAATAAATTGGAGACTCCTCTTGGACCTGAAGCTAAGTATGTGCATATTCTGAATATATAAGCTCAGGCTGTTAACATGTGGTTTACTTGATTAATCATCCGTAGTGTCTTTTGTATGTTGATTTTATGTTGGCTTGGGAGAAATCAAATATTTGTTTAATGTGGTGAAGGTATATGTGCCTGTCTTAATCATGCCTTGTACTTCTAGTGTTTGTTAGTTTCTGAAGTTAAAATATGGCAAATTTTGCCCCTTTTGTTGTTCAGATGGCCATTTCCATATTGAATCTTGCACTAAGTTGCAATGCTGCATTTGTGACACCAATTTCTGTGACCATGGGTGATGTCCAACACAGGCCTGACTCCTGTAAGAAGCTGTTTTGGGGGACACTGAGTTTTTATCACAGTAGTACCTATAGCAGGGATCAAAAGAAAACAGGCCATCCAAGCAAAGCTGCTCACACATTGGATAGCTTCAGTGTGAAAACTGGATCCTTTGAAGAAGAGCAGTAGTGAACTGATCTGCTTGTCTTGTGGAGCTCTTCTTTTTGAACTGTTTTTTTAATATCTTTTTAAAAATAAATAAATTGGGCTAATTCTTACCATGCAAACTTCTTGAGTTTCTGGCAGGACCTGTGACTTACTTTATGTTCTAGTTGTAATTAGTCTGAATATTGTACATGAGCTGCTTTCCAGGATTGCAGTGCTTGTTTCCTAATCATTTTCCAATCAACTTCATAAAACTGCAATATCCACAAGCATGTGTGAATGAAGAGCAAAGTGCTCTTATTCTGAGGATTTTTTGGTCCTGATTTAGACTAAATTTAGCCAATCTGGAAGAACTGTATATTACCATATTTTCACTTCATTTTTTTCATCAACACTGGGGTAATGAGCTCCTTCATTGCAACTGGTACTTGCTGATCACTAATTCTGCTGTGGCTTCCCAATTTATGAAGGCAGTATGTAGTCTAGAATAATTTCTATTCCCGAGTAATTTCCACATAAGTGTTTTTTTGCAGCAGTTTGTCCTGGGCAAGCTCAACTGCTGAATCTTGCACCAGAATTGTCTTATGTTTTTAGTTGTTTTAGCAAACATGAATTCAGATTCATTGAGATGTAGAAAATGGGCAGGTCACTTACTGGGCAAAGCAGTTTAGCATTTTAAAGCTTTTTGGTGTTTGGCCAAAACTTATTATATGAGGGTTGATTTCATCTGAATTTCATCTGTATCTGAGGGAACATGTAAATAAAGAATTAACTAATTGGGATGTCATTTACCTTACTCTCCCTTTATGTTTTTGGTGGTGTTTTTTTTTTTTACTGAAGCATGTAATGTGTTTAACTCTTGGCACTGTGTGTACCTACTAATGTCGGATGATCAATATTTCAATTGCCTGCTTACTGGATGGATACTGTCTCTCGCATTATTAAAAAAAAAGCCTGTCAGCATGTTAGAGAATATAACCAATTATGCTCTCACTCTAGATAGCATCTTTGGTATAATAGATGAAAAAGCAATAGTTAGCAAGATGGGAATCTGTCACAGTTGCTTGACCTATTTTGGAATAAGTAGAGGTCTGGGGCACATTTTCCAGCATGGAAGATCTGGTTCTTGTAAATATTTTCAGGTTAATACTTAAGAATAGAAACGTTGTTCAAAATGAGAGGTATAGATAAACCATTGGAAATAATCAGTACATGAAGTATGTAATTCTGGCTTATGTTCAGTTCACTATTCAAGTTACTGCAAATGATACAGTCTGAATTAGTGAAGCCTATTTTCAAGCCAAATTTTTATAATCTTACTGCAAATTAGTATGGGTAAGATTCTAGAAGGAAATTCTTAAAAACATGTTCACCTTACCTGATGGTTCTTTTTGTGGGGAAGTAAACTAGTTTTTCATAGCTTTGTCTTAGGAGACCTGCTTAGTGCAGAATGAGGTTCTGCACAAGGAGTCACAGGCACATGCTGAAAGCACATGCGTTCTCTAGGAGAATTTGTGGCAGATGCCTTTGTGTTACTGTCTAGCCTGACTGCCTCGTGTTTGCCATGGGTCAAGAATCATATGATCACTTGCCATGGGTTGGCTAATCCACATCTACGTGCCTAGTGTGGAGTAGATGCTGTACTTCAAGTCAACATCTTAGCCTTGTAGGAGCTGCTTTGTGTAGAGGATTGCTTCTGGTTTCTTGGGTATGAATCTTCAGTCTTGCTGTACTTTAATGTACTTTTCACCTTTATACTTCTCTCACCTAATAACCAGCAGTTGTGTAGAGCAATGAATCATTTGGTTCTTTCCTGTAATGAAGGCTGAACGGTTATAAAGACTGTAGATATCTTGGCTGGGAGTGCAAACTTATTCTTTTTCTTACCCAGAGTATTATACAGTATTTTACTGCACGTTTTGTACTAGTTAACTCCAGCAGGATTAGGCAATACGATGCCTTTGACACAGGTGCAATTGCAAATTTTCAATGCTACTGAAATGTCTGTAGACCAGACCTTTGTTACAATTCCTTGCAAAATCTTTGCTTTGTTGGAAAAGAGCCATAAACCCAAACAGAACTGAATTATGTGAAAGTCATTTAGCGGTAAAAATTTTAACTTATAACAAAAATATGGTTTAGTTTCTTCTATTTAAAAACAAACTAGAACTGTTTTCTAGGAAAATCTTGTTTTGACATCTCTGCTGAAATTTGGTGTATGATTTAGTGTCGGTAGGTAGATGGAGTTCTTCAAAACATAAGTCTTATCAATCCCTTGAATAGGTCTAAGGTTTTGAAATCTTCAGAAATGTACTCACGTTGGACTACTCTTTTGGACTTTAACGTACGTTGTAAGTCACTTCTGTTTTTGCCTGTCTCTATTTTCTCATCCTCTTTCCATAGATAGTACATAAAATTGTAGGTTACTTTAGGTTGGAAGGGACCTCCAAAGTTCTTCTGATCAACCCCCTGCTTAAACCGTGTCAAACTTCAAAAGATCTGGTTGCTTACGGGCTCTAATGCCTGACCACTTTCATTGTGAAGATTTTTAATTTCTTCATCTGATAAGAATTTCCCTTGTTGCAGCATGTCTGCTGCCTCTCATCCTTTTGCTGTGAACTTCTAAGAAACATCTGACTGTGAATATAGCGTTTATATTCCCCCTCCCTGCCTTTAGCCTTCTGTTCTACAGATGGAATAAACCCACCTGCTTCAACCACTTCTTGTGCATCATGTGCTCTAAGCCCTGGCCATCCTGATGGCCTTTCTCTGGGCTGTCTCCAGCAACATCCGTGGATATGACTGTGCATTCATTGCTCTCTGTTTCCCTCATACAACTTTCCAAGCCAGCCAGAATTTCAACTTAAAATTCTTGTTGCTAACTGCTGCCTTCTTGGAAACAATGATCAATATTTATTACTTAGTACCTCTATGCTGTGTGTCTTAAGCTATGGAAGTTGTAGCAGCTTTTAGAGTCGGGAAGGTGGTTTGTACTTCCCAGGAAAGTTTCTTTTTCAGCTGTGAGGTAGTGTGGGCATTAATGCAGAAGGTCAATAGAGAGTGTGACTTTAGATTTTGTAGTATTGATGGGCGTAAGTATTCAGTCCTTCTCTTCTATGACAAGAAGTTCAAAGACAAAACAGTCATCATACTTTCACCAAGGGCTATCCTTTTTTGTTTGCTTGTTGGTTTTTTTTGTCTGTTTCTTTCTTTTTTTATTCTTTTCTAAGGTTAAAGCTGTTCCTCTTCATGCCTTGCCCTTTGGTTATATACGTGCCTATCGTATTGCTCATACATACCCAGTAACTAGCAGTCTTGAGATACGTTGCTTTGGGCACTTAGGTTTCAAAATATGTAGTTAGTATTTTCACAGGTGGGTGTGAGACAAGTTGTGTAAAGTGTAGGATGTGAAAATAATTATATATTTGTTCCTCTCCCTTAATGAAAGGTGTCTGTGGGAATAGGATAAATAAGCAAGAATGCACAGGCAGTGCAGCAGTGTGGGATGCAGGGTACTGTCTTCTCTTCTGCTGTGTCTGTACTATGCTTCTTATGCTATGGTTAGCACAAAAATTGCTGATCTAATTTGGATTTAACTGTACAAATATTTATTTACCTAATTAGCATTGCTTATGCAAATACTTTCAAAGCAGCTTTTAGATAGATGTAACTTTTCTGAAATGTATATGATGTAGGCACTTCGGGGTATCAGGATGTACCAGATTATTAAGCATCTGTGTTGTTCAGCCTGCGTTTTGTAAAGAAAGAAACTTCATGTTTTGCTAAACTTAGTTTGTAGTAACTGGTATCACAGTGACTATTTCCCTTGTTTGTATTTGCAAATTTACTTCCTTCCATTCAAGGCTAGACTTGCCTGTGTACTTCTGTTCTTGCCTAAGTTCTCTCCCAGTTGGCTACTAGTTCTCCTTCCTAATGTGCCTGCCCGTTCTCCCCCCGCCCCCCAAGTTCATTCATATGCTTTTCACATAAACACTCATCAGTTCTGTGAGGGATGGTTTTCTGCTGGGTTACAGAGCCTGTTTTCTTTTACACACGGCAACAGATATCAAAACAAGATTTGAAAGTCCAGTGGCATTTTAGAAAATATTTCTTCTGGCACAAAATATCGTCTAGAATGGATATAATTTTTTTAGTAATTTTAGGTAGTGGATTTTCAAGTGGCACCTCTTTCTTTTACTGTTGACTAGTTGGCGAATGTTGCATTTAAGAATAGAAGTTCTCACTTTCTAACGTGTTTGCACCTCTTACGCCAAAATGTTTGACTTGACATCCTGTGATGCATATACCTTTGTATTTAATGTGCGTTCCTGCCAGATAGCCTTGCACAAAACTGCTTGTGTTATTACTTAGGTGGGAAGACCTGAAGATCAAGAAGCTGCAGGGCTTGGTTTTAATGATCCAGTTCAGAGCATGTCTCTTGCTGAGTAATATCCTAGCATTGTCTTAACAGCCCCAAATCATCATCCAATAATAGATAACCGTGACTTAAAAATGAGGTCATGTATGCCTGTAGTCATCACAGTTTTACTTGTAGATAAACAAATGGCTAATCTCTCCATCTCATTACATTTTGAATGTGGAAATCATTTCCTGCTTGCTTCCTTTAATACGTAAACGTGTAAATAGCAGCTTTTTCAGTTCTGACCATACTAGTTCTGAGTTTGTGGTAGCGATGCTTACCTGCTTCTGTGGCTGAAGGAGGGTCCTGTCTTTCAGGAGTCCTTCTTGATGAATGATTGTTCATAGCAGGGTATAAAACTGTCTTCAAAGGTTGAACGTTTCCTTTAGATTAAACAGATGTTTCCGGTTAGTCTTAGTAGCCCATAAGCACTTGATAGGCAGGCATAGGGCTTACTTAAGTCTTGATCCTTATTGAGCTATGGCCTTTGGCAGGGCTGGCAGTTGGAGTGAAAATTACTGTTTTATTTTTGGGGTGGTAATAGTAGTAAAATGTCATCAGTGCTATGTTGCATTACGTTTAAGCTTCATATTAAATGCTAGCAAGGTGTGTTAATCACATTTGGATGTTAATATAGTTGCTTCTGTTGTGTTTGTCACTGTAGCATCATGATCTTAAGTCATCGCTTCCTTCATCGGCATTTGGAAATAAGTTACTGGATTATTACATATTATTATATTGGTTGTATTATAGGTTAATAATGGCTCCTCGTGGTTATACAGTTGTGACAGTAGCAAATCTAGAAGAAAGATTACAACAGTAATTTTTTTTTAACAACTATTTGCAGAGTTACTAGATCTTGTCTACTGGAAGTCCAGGTTGAGCAAAAATTGGATAGCTTTGTTTTAGCTAGCTAACCTCAGGTTTTGCTGTGCTCCTAACCATCTTTTCAGTTAACAACCCACTTTGTTGTAACTAGATTCATCTGTCAGCTTCTGGTATTGTAGCTAGAGGCTCATTTTTTCACTTAACACTTCCTCTGTCCTTTTGAAGGTGTTGATTGCATTGTGTCAAGACTAAGCAGTATTTTAATCTCTTATTACTCACATTGAATCAACGTCTAGAAGGGTTTACTGGTCCATTAAGAGGCCAGAAATCTGAGGTTTACAATAAATTCTAGTCATAATCTTCCAGTAAAACTTAATTAAATGGTAGCACGTAAGAATTATTTTGCTATTAATGCTTTAGATGTTTGAAAGCTGGGAGTTGTTAGTCAGAGATAGCGTAAGTCATTATGGTACTTCTGTTCCAGGACCTTCTAAGGCAACTGCAAAACCAATTGAGGACCAGGAATCTCGGCAGTGAGCGGAGTGGAGTTTGTATTACGAGGTTCTGGTAGACCAGTGCCACGGTGCTTTTCAAGAAATTATTTTACTGGAAAGCCCCTCAGTTTTCATAGAAAATATTACTATATAAAACAAGTGTACTGATTTTTTTTGTATGTTATTGATCTTCCTTCACAGAACTCATAACAATAAAAATTTCTGTATTGCAGATTTAATCCAGTGCACAAATGAGATGAATGTGAACATCCCACAACTGGCAGACAGTTTGTTTGAAAGAACTACCAACAGTAGCTGGGTAGTGGTCTTCAAATCTCTCATCACAACCCATCATCTAATGGTGTATGGAAATGAGGTAATACAAAAAATGATATGTCTGAGAACAGTCGCAGCACTTCATTCCTATAAATGTCAGCTAAATGCTTCCACTAATTATCTTTGTAAGAAAATCTTTACTTTTACATTTTTGTAAAATGAACCTGCATGAACACGGTCTCATTATATGTTGGTTTACTTAGTTTGTTTCTGCTTTAAAGTTTGTAATTCTAGAATCAAAAGTAAGTGTCCTGAATGCTGGAAGTACCTCTTTCTGTGGTGTTATTCTAATAATAAAAAACCAACCAAACAAAACCAACATGGGATTCTGAAAGCTGAAAATGAAAGCATTTTTAGGTTCATGCTCTAGCTAATCCAGATAGTCTTTTCTCCCAGACAATTTGATTCTGAATGGATTTCCACCATCACTCCCTAATATTTTGCAGTGAGGGCAAACGTGTGCCTGTGAGCTGGCTTTGAGTATGAGCATCTAAATAACACCGAATATTGTAGAACAATTAAACAAAACCCCAATTTAAACAAAAAGGAATAAGCTTGTTTTGTTCCACAACTTGAATTCCTATGGGGCCTTATTTTTCGAGATACCAAGACAAGCATAGCAGCAGCTTGAATTTTCTGCATTTAAAAAAAAAAACAAACAAACTATACTTTGAAGGCTTTTGTAGAAAGTGTTTGTAAACATTTCTTTTTACTGCCAACAGTCAGTATAATATAAACTACATGAATTTTGGAATTAAGAGGGATAGCTTTAGAAAATTACCGTTAGGATTTTGTGGAGGGGACCAAAACTTTTCATTTCAGGTTGCATTCAGAGTTCTTGTAGGTCGTGTAATTGCTTCCTCTGGCTGACTGGCGGCATTGTGAAGGGTTTTAAGTTGAAAAAAAAAAAAAAAATTTATACACACACTGGTTTCTCTTGCAGGTAGCTGCAGAGTATTTCTGGTCTTGATGAAAATCTATACTTTGAAGCTAAGTAAGCCAC
Source organism: Fulmarus glacialis (assembly GCF_000690835.1). Classification (NCBI taxonomy): domain Eukaryota; kingdom Metazoa; phylum Chordata; class Aves; order Procellariiformes; family Procellariidae; genus Fulmarus; species Fulmarus glacialis. Next base: position 29,313 of record NW_009208661.1, read on the forward strand.
AAGAGGGCAAACTTCTCATGTTGACTTTAAGCATTATCACTGGGATAATTGACACTTTCCAAAATAGAGTCTATATGCTTTTGCTGTGCTTGCACTTTGAGTCATATAAATTTTAAACTGATACCAATACACTTCATAGTAATTAAAGGTATTTCATGGGACCACTGTCTGAAATATTTTCCGTTTTAAGAATAAAATTGCCAAACAAATTTTGCTTGCCAAATGTGTTATAGAAGTAATGAGGGTAAGATTGCTGCTCAAAAGGAAACTTTTCACAGCTAGAAGTAGTACTTGAACAACAAACATGGAAATCAAGTGCTTATGAAAATGTCTAGAAGTTTGTAGAGAACCTGTGAATACCTTTGTAGAGAACTGAAAAGCATTGGTCCTCCAGCTTTTGCTTAATTCATTTATAGCTAAGTATTGAGTGCTTTTACCCTTCTCCAGTCTTTTTTTTTCTATGTAACCTATGTATTTATACTAATGCAAATAATTCAGTAGTATATGTTACACTAATCAGAACTCTTTTCCTCTGTCAAAAAGTAATTACAAGTGAATGATTGGTTTATTTTTGTAGCAGCTCTCTATACAGTGGTTCATAAGACAAAATTATTCTTCCTACCAAACAAGATGCGGTGCCAGTGATCTGAAATGTGTCTTTACAAGATGAAAATAGCATCATTCATTTTAGTGAAACGTAATTCAGAATTATATGTAACTAATGAGAGGTACTAAGTGTGATACTGTGTTAATATTTTATATGGATTCTTATGTTTATTTAACATTGATTTATAAGTAAACTAATCTTTATATCACCTTACTTTCATAATTAAGCTAAGTACTATTAAAATTGTAATAAAATTAAAGTATGCTGAGCAAAGATGCCTTGGCTAATTGGTAAAGTGAAATCAACTGTTATAAAATTGAAGTTAGTGACACAATTGTGAGCATGTAAAATGAGAACATATTTGGGGGGATTTTTTCAGTAGTTTCCAGTTCCATATTCTGGCTTAAAATAAACGAAGTCTTTTAGTTAAAGGCCTTCATGCAATATCTCTGTGACTTTGATTTGTTCACAGATTTTTATGTAAAAAAAATAACTAGCTTCATTTGAAAATTTGGCCGAATTTTTGTAATAATTTCCAGATTTGAAATCAGTCTTAAAGCAGAAAAGCTGAATTTCATAAGATGGATAAAAAGTGTTTCTAGTACTGTTACCTCAGTTCCAGCTCACTGGTAATATAGTAAAAGCATTCAAATTTTTCTTTTCATCTAGCGTTTTATCCAGTATCTGGCGTCCAGAAACACATTGTTTAATTTGAGCAATTTCCTAGACAAAAGTGGATTGCAAGGTAAGGCGTCTTTTTCATTAAAAGTTAGTAGTGTGCTGGGGGACAGTAAATACAACTTGGTAACTGTAATGGATGGTGTCATTTAAGAAGTAATTTTTCTGTCTGTTTTACCCCAGACTGCATTTCTTAATTTAAAATGCTATTGGGGCATGGCAGAAGCTGTCTGCTGGAGGAATTTTGTTCCATCTTTTAGGAAAGGCTTACTGATAAATGCTTTAACTTCCTTAGCTAAACAGATGTGACAGTATTCCTCCTACTTCTGAAGAGGTTTCTCCATTTGGAGAGGTATATTTTGATTCGTAAGTTAAATTTCAAAAAATGCATCATATGTACATCAGATGCAGCATGTCAGTGAGACAAGAACTGTGTCTAAAAAAAAAAAAACTTTTTGGGAGATTGTTCGAAGACCATTCCATCCATCTTTGGGACTAATTCTGTGGGCAAATAAGTTTCCCTCTGGCTCAGATTTTTCAATTGAAATACCTTTCCAAACTGTTACGCTGCAGTTCAGTGCAGTTCTGATCATACATGTAGCTGTTGTCTTTTTTTTTCCTCCTGAGGTGGTTTCTTACTTTCCGCATTGCTTTTTATGTAGCTGGTTCTGACTTTTGCCACAGGTGTACTAAAACAGGTGCACAGAGTGGTTGCCTGGGGACAGAAACCTGCTCAGTGGTAACCAAGGGTCTACCAAATTGCCTCATTTTATTGAGTCTTAACTTCCATGCTCTCAGTATAGATTATGAACAGATCTTTTTCTTGGTCTGTATCCTTAGACTGACAGTTATCAAAATGTTTCCTATCGCCACTGCCTTAACATAAAAAAATTTCTGTCATGTCTTCATGTTTCCTTCAATACCTTTTTTTTTCCTATTCAGTTGTAAATGAGAGAATGTGTTGTGGAGTTGATGCGAACATGTTTGAATGCATTGTGTAATTTTTTGGTAGTAATTTAGAATCATAGAATCATAGAAT
>NW_009208662.1:0-7581 GCF_000690835.1 Fulmarus glacialis
TTTTCCAACCTTTATGATTCTATGATTTTTTTAAATTTTTTTAATATTTTTTAGAGGGAACAGTCAGATACTCTTCTCAGTAAACCAAATGGGGTCCTATGAAGACAATGAAATTAGACTGCCAAAGGCCACTGGTCCATCATATTTTAATTTCTTTTCTATATCCAAAGTGATGAACTAGTCAACATGCTTCAAAACCAGTTTTCCACTTTTATTTGAGATCTTTCCTGCAGTAGCTCTCATTTCTTTGATGAAGTTCCCAGTCAATCCAGGACATTTCCAGAGTGTGCATATAACAGTTTCTTGACACAAGTGATCAACAAGATAACAGTGGGAGATGCTTTGCTGGACCTGTTACAAGCAAGGAAGACCAGGTCAAAGATGAGAAGGTCGAGTGTGCCTGTGGCTGCAGCAACCATGAGATGGTGCATTTTTAAAAACCTGAGAGAAGTAACTAAGCAGATTCACAGCCCTGGACTTCAGGAGACCGTATTTCATCTTGTTGGCAGGATCCAGTGGGAGACTGGGTGAAGGAGCCCAGTACACCAGTGGTGAAGGACATGGGAAAGACTGAGGCACTCAGTGTCTTTTTGCCTAGGATTTCAGTGGAAAGGTCTGTCCTAAGGACTTCTAGGCCCTGAGCCAAGGAGCAGAGTCTATGGGATGAAGCTGTACCCGCAGTCAGGGAAGATAAAATTATGGCACACATAAGCAGATTGAACATGCACAAGTTCACGTTCTGGGGGTTCTGAGGGAGCTGGCTGATATTGCAAGGCTGCTCTCTATCATATCCATCACTTTTGAGATCATGGGAGGTGCAGAAAACTGACTGGAGAAAGACACATGTCCCACATTCCTGGAGGAAGGGCGAGGAGGACTGGGGAAAGTACAAGCCTGTCAGCTTCACCTCATTCGCTCATTATGGAACACAGCCTGCTCAAGCCTCCTCTTCTTCTTAAGCATCCAGGCACATGCAGAACAGTTTAAGACTCAGAAGAGCCAGCATGGATCTTCCAAGGGCAAACCAAACCTAACCTGATTGCTTTCTATGGTGAAACAAGTGGCTGTGTAGACAAGGGAAGAGCAGTAGGTGTTGTTTACCTTGGATTTAGCAAGGTCATTGACAGAGTCTCCCATAAAATCCTTCTAGCCAAATTGGAGAGACATGGGCTGGGTAAGGGCATAAGGTGGGCAGAAAATCAACTCAAAAACTGGGCTCAAGGAGTGGTGATTGGTGGTAAAAAGTCCAACAGGTGGGTGGCCAGTTACTAGTGGTGACCCTCAGGGGTTGGTACTGGTGATCTAGATGATAGGACAGAGTACACTCTCAGCAAGTTTGTAGACAATGTCAAATTGGGATGTGCCCTGATACGCTGTAGGGCAGGGCTGCTATCTCAAGGGACCACAACAGTACTGAGAAACGGGCCAAAAGAAACCTCATAACCCAGGGCAAATGCCTCCAGTTTGTCATAAGCCCATGCAAGAATACAGGCCCTGGGCCAACTGGCTGGAAAGCAGCTGTGCAGAAAAAGACTTGGGAGTCCTGGTGCACTACGAGCTGAATCTGCAGTGTGCCCTTGCAGTAATAAAGGCCAACCACCAGGGGAGCGATCCTTCTTCTCAGTCTGATCCTTGTAAGACTGTACTTAAAGTGCTGTGTCCACTTTTGGGTACTCACTGCAAGGCAGACTTGGACATACTGGAGCAAATCCAGTGATAATTAGGGGGCTGGAAAACACGACATATAAAGACAGGCTGAGACAACTTGGTCTTGTCAGCCTGGAGAAAAGAAGGCTTCGGGGAGACCCTATTGCTACCCACAGCTGCCTAGTGGGAGGGTGTAGAAAAGACAGAAGCAAACTCTTCTCAGAGCTGCACAGCAGTAAGAAAAGAGGCAACAGGCACAAGCTGGAACATGGAAAATTCTGATTACATATAAAAAAATTCATGTCATGTGGGTGGTCAAACATTGGCACAGATTTCTCAGACATTGTGGAATTTCCATCCTTGGAGAGAGCCAAAACTCAACTGGAAAAGGCCCTGAACAACCTTCCTTAACTGTACCTGTTTTGACTGAGAGATTGGACTAGGTGACCTCTGGAGATCCCTTCCAACCTATAATATTACTCTCTGTCTCCAAGATATGGCAGCATACTAGGTAAGTGTTATCATTTTTCCTGGATGAAGTAGAAAAGAAAGGAGAAGAGGGAAATTTGTTATAAGCCACATGTGTCTGGGTTACCGGTTCTTTGACATTACCTTTCAATCATTAGCCAGAGGCCATTATTTCTGCTTGCCTGAGTACCCTTGATGTGTATAAGAAAAAAAAGAATAAAGTGTCTAAAATGGTTTTCCAATGAGAAAATTTGATGATAGAATGTCTCCTTAAACTGTCCTTGTCCTGTTTTCTCTTTCCTGTGAAGTTTCTAACTTCTCTTACTTTCTGTTTTAAAATATCTATGACTTTGTCCAGTGTGCATCCAAACTAGATGGAAGAATAAGTTGTTGTTAAGCTGTATCTTGTCAAACTACTGCAAGATCATAAAAAAAGGGAAAGACTGTTGTCTTTACTCCTTTCTTATATGATTCAGAACAACACAGGAACTCTTGCATAACAACTATAGCAAAGTCATGTTTTGATGAGAGAGGTCAGAGCCTTTCGGACAGAGAAGAAAAATTCAGTAACTAGATCTATATCTGAAACGACAGCTGAAAAAAGTATTCAAAGGAGAGGTAAGTTCATAAATATTTTGTAAACTTTCTGTAAGCTTGATTAAGAACCTGAAAGTGCCTGCCTTTATTTAATATCCTGCCAACTTCAATCTGTCCTTTACTCTTCTAAGCAACTGCCTGTACCAGAATCATATTCTCCGCCCTTGGAAAACACCTGTTAACCCTATTAGCAGAACAAAAAGGAAAAGCTAAAGTTAAAAGCTCTTCCCCCTTGATCTGCACATACACCTTGAAAGCTGTTGACATGTTTGGATTAGAGTGTAAGTCTAAAGCATGTTAAAACTACACACCTGGCATTTCTAATGAGAGTGTTTCAGGTGACTTGATTAACTCTGAATGACAGCTTTGAATCTTTGCCTAATAGGAAGCTGATGGTAAATTAGTCTCTTTAAACCTGACAGAAATGATCAAAACTCTAAGTTAGCAGAAGTTTTTACAACTGTATTTTACTATGCTGCATGAATGTGTGTGGAACAGCCTGCGATGCAACTGGTCTCATTTTCTTTTATGTCAGCTAATTTTTTTAAGGTTAATTATCTATTTACTGGTGACTGTAAGTGTTCCAACAGTTTGCTTCTACATACAAAACCATTGTCCCGCATCCCATGGGTGGATGGGAGGCCTTCTCAGAAGGCTTTTCAGAAGCTTTATGATCCCTCTACTAACCATACGTGTATCTGAAATAAAGCCCACAGTGGGTTGTGATGACTTAGAGCATCCATGTGGAGCTCTGGTACTGCCATGGCAAGACAGTTTCTGACTTTGAGTTCACTCAACCAGAGCTATCATGGCCATCTGTTCACTGTAGCACAGAGGATGGGCATATCCAACGAAGCAGAACTTGCACCCAGTGGAAAGCTAAAGAAGTTTTTAGCCAGTTTTACACTTCCCTTATGTTAGTATTTTCTGAGATTTTAAGAAGTTGCCAGTCTGTGTGTGTGTCTGATTCCTAGCATACAATTTTTACTGGAGAGTGGTAGGACATCCTCAAGACAGTCTTACAGCTGCCTGCTACAATACCAGCAACAAAGGAATCACCAGTTAGATCTGGAGCTCGTAAAATCCTTTTATTTAACTTCTTTTTTTTTTTTTTTTATGATGGATAAGACAGAGCAGAGATGAGGACCTTGCCACATTTTCACATTTTCCACTTTACTTCTCCTGCCTCTTAACTACTTTACTGACACATGCAGTAGCTGTATAAATAGACCTCACCTACAAAGTTGATGAGAAAACAGCTCCATGGGAATCTGTGGAGTGTTCAGCTGAAAACCTATTTCCTAATGACTTACACAACAAAAACAGTATGAAAGGAGTTGTCCAAAATGTTTTGAGGCCAAGAATGATTCTATTGTCCTTATATGGCAATAATATGTACCTGTAGATAAGCAAAATTCATGGTGACAAAACATGGACCTAAGAAGCATTATTAATTTGAAAAATATCATGTAATCAATAGCTAAGGAAGTTTTTTTTTTAATTGTAGTTTATGTCTATGAAGCAGGGAGATGGACAGTTCTGTTGGTTAAGTCAGATATAGGGTTTAATACAGGTTCACATGACATTCATGATATTTCCCGCTGTACCATAACCACCATCCCATTCTAAGAAACAATTACAAGAATACTCTGACAGGTTCCAAACTTTTAAACATAACTTAAGCTTAAGAAAAAAATTAATCCCTCATGTTTTCATTATGGATTTCATATGCTTATTTATTAAATTCACTGAGAAATAAGGTTGTGGTTTCCATGGTACCCATTCCATGAAAATGATACGCTGATCACAGAGTAATTATACATGTGAATAAAAATTAATAAAATAATTCCCAAACTACTAAAGTTCAAGCTTGTTTTTGACTTCTTGCAGCTGCTTCACATCACAACAAAGACGAGCATAGAAAAGAGGCCATCACACTGTTTTCAAGTGCTTTTGTCTAGTCTTGTATTTTTGTATGCAAGTACAGACTTGTAGGATAAGCACAAGCAGTATTAACACATGCTTCATATCTTCTTAAAAGCATGTAAGTACTAAATTCCAGGTGCCTTCATCACTACCAAACTCATCCATCAATCATATTTTCTTTCTGTGAAGTGCTTTCATACCAAGATGAATGCATGAGGAGGTGGAGTGGGTTTGCAAGTGTGTAACTATTCTTTAAATTATATTCACATCTGTGCTTAAACACTTGGCAGTTCCACCCTCTGAAAGTATTACGGCATAGAGAAATGCGCCCCCCCCCCCCCCCTTTTTCTTTCTCTTTCTTCCGTACACAACAGTGTCTCACAGACAAAATGGTTTTCTGAGAGTGTGTATATCAATTATTTTATCCTTTATGGAAAGAATATCTAGCCATAGCTCAACTTTTAAGGTAGTAGAGAATGCCATTAAAGAGCGACACTAAAATGCAATGTAATAGCTAAAAGAAATATTAAGGGAATGTGTTCCTTTTCTGTATTTCTGTGTCAGTAACTCAGAAATTTCACCACCATTGGCAAAAAGAAAAAGAGTAGTATTTTTATATTTTTCAAAGTGATGGGAGCAAAACTATAGCTGTAGAAATATGGATAATAAAATCACAAACACAAATTTCGTGGTTGTTGATATTTTGCAGATGGACAGATTTTTTTTAATTTTTCATTGAATTTGTGTCAAAAGTTTCTGTTGCCAAAAATGCCTGCATTCTTTTATAACACATAAGAATAAAGGACCAGTTTTGAATTTAAAATGTGTTGCTAAAAATACCATCTGTAGATAAAACTACGTGTTCACATATATCGGTAAGTACATTTTCATCTTGTCTCTGCCATATGTAACCTGACACATCTCTTTTCCATGTAACCAAAGTTTTTATAGTTGCCATGAGGAATGTGTGACAAAATGCTCTGGGAATTGGAGAGAGAAGCCATCCACAAGACAGTCTTTGTCTCTCTACACTACAGAAGTGTTTGCAGTGTAGTAGGTAGAAATGTGTAAACACAGCTGAGGTAGCTGGAAGAGACTTCACATTGTGCTTCTATATCTGTAGAATAAATCTGCCATTATGTGTTTGGCACACCTTGCGCTATCTTACATCTGCAGCTCTAAGATTAGAAAACACACAATTATGGAGTGATTGTTTTTCTGCTGGGGAGAGAGTGGGAGATTGTCCAGAAATTGCCAAGAAAGTTGAAGGATGGAAAGAGGAAATTCTTTTATACACACACAGAGTAAAATTTGTATTTTGTTTTAATATAAAATTCTGCTGGAGTACATAAATTGGCAAATGCTTGTAGTGCTTTATTGGTACAAATGGCTGTTGTCTACTTTAATATACCAATAAGTATACCAATAAGGATACCAATAAGTCTGGTATACCTAGTCTCTTCTTAGATTGAGGTAAACGACAGGAATACACTACCTTGCTCCTGCATACTGTGATTAAATGGCTTTTTAAAGCTATTTATGTATGTCTGCATGGGAGCAAAGTAACAAAAAAAAGAATTAAAGAAGTCTTCCCACCTGCCCCTTTCTTTCAGTTATTTGCAAGGGAAGCTAAGGATGGAATATTGCATTTTCCCCAGAAATATTCTCCTGAATGTAAAAGAAAGCCAGTTTCTTTAAACAGCCCATAGATATTTTTTAATAGAATCTTAAATTATTATCCTATTTTCATTTGAAGCATCCCGTGTATATGCGTATACATATTTAGGTATGTGCAAAATATACAAAGAAAAAGCTATCCATAAAAGAAATGTTTATGTAGGAACCATACACAATAAATATATAAGTTTTACTCACTCTGAATTTACCTATTACTGCAGTCTGATAAATGGTGATGCATTAACATTTATGCAGATTTTCATGCGACTCTTCATTTCCAATTTCCACAACATAACCCTACCATTCCTTCAAAATATGTGGATGATGTCAAACACCTATGAAGCTTATTCTTCCTGTACTAAAATGGCAATTTTTTTTGTTGAAGTGTCTTCCCACTTGTAAAAGGATAATAAAGTCAACCTACTATGAATAAGGAGTTCAAATTTGTGTCACTGAAATACACCTGACTGAATGTTGTTTGACAGACTTAGGCACGGCTGGACTACTCACTGTAGAGATGGAGCATGCCAAAACCCATGAGATTTTATGGGGTAGAAGCTCGGGAATCTAGGGAATATGGAGGCTTCAGGCAGGCAGGGCCATTAAACATCTCTGCTTTGCACTTTCTAGCACTGAACATATATACTAGATATCACTTTACGTCTGGGCAACCAGAATCACAAGCTGTGTGCAGCTTTGCATGAAGGGCTCCAGTTTTATGCCCCAGAGGAGACTTCCATCACCAGCTGCATTTGTGGAGTAACCCTGAGGTCTGAGCCTGGCAGCACCTAGTTGCCTGAGAGCCCAACCATAAAGCATTGTCTTCCTACCCCATTGTGGCACCTCTGTGAAGGGCCTGGCTCCATCTTCTCACCCACTCCCCGCAGGAAGGGTGGCTTCCGTGAGTCCCTCCGAAGCCTTCCCTGCCCCAGGCTGGCCAAGCCCTGCTCCCGTGGCCTCTCCTCCCAGGGCAAGTGCTCCAGTCCCGACTGCCCTGGGGACCTCACTGGCCTCACCCCAGTTTGTCAATGTCCAAGACTGGAGACAGTACCTGGATGTGTCCTAATGAGTGCTGAAGAGAGAGGGATAATTACCGCACCTCCATTGCATTCCAGAAAACGTTCTGGATAAACATTTCATTGCATTTATTCATCATCAAATTCCATATAACTTAAGGTTTTCTTAAAAATCATAGTATCTTCTAGATTACAGCAATACTTTATAAAAAATGTCTCATAAGAACTTTCTAACTAACTTTCATGTTCT